>NC_067157.1:7057568-7155068 GCF_903995435.1 Acomys russatus | reverse complement strand
CTCATCTACAGGACATGCATTATTATTTCATTGCTTTCCATACATTTGTATCAAGATATATAGTGCATATGGTTAAAACGTACAAATCACTGTGGGCTCTGCTGACACATGCCTTTAAGGCCAGCTTTGGGGGGAGGAGGCATATGGATCTCTGAGTTCAAGGCCAGTTCCAAGATGGCCAGAGCTACACAGAGACCTCTTACCAGCAACTCTGCTACTGGCCACCCCAAGAATCAAATGCCTGTCTACCTTGTTAGATGGTCAGTCTCCTGCCTCACTCCCCTGGAACATACATTAGTCATCCTGGGGGTTGGGGGAGGTTCTATGTAGGTTCACATGATTAAAGAAGTCGAGTTCCTTTAGCTGTTTGCTAACTACAAGGAAATTTTGGCTTTCTAGGTTCCAACTCAGAGAAATGGAATCCCTATGATTAAAAAACTGGCCAACAGCGAAGGTATTCAAATGTGGTCAGAGGGCAAAGAGGAATAAGACTTCAGAAGTGACTGTGTCTTGGTAGCTCGAGGAAGTCATCAACAGGGAGGCGACCAGTTTGTGTGCTGTCACTGATGAATAATGAATAAGACTTTGCCAGAGAGAGAAGAGAGGGTGTATAGTCTAGGAAGAATAAACAAGATGGTTCAAAGGCGAGGGTTGCGAAAGGGCATGTGCTGTGTGACCAGGAAGCGGGAGAGAAGGGCATGCGGTGGGAACTATAGTGTGGGTCTTAATAAACACTCAGACTCCACTATGGTGCGATTGGAAACTGGTGAGCCCTTTAAGGGGGTGTTAGGAAGTCTCCTGGTCATTTGGGGGGGCATCCTTGAAGGAGATAATGGAATCCTAAGCCCTTTCTTCTGCCATTGCTTTGTGGCCATGGGGTGAGGTCTTTATCTGCCATCACCCTTGCCAAAATGGGCCACCTCACCACAGGCCCAAGAGCAGTGGGCCAGCTGAAGACAAACTATGACTTCAAAAGAGTAAGCCAAAACAAGCCCCATCTCTCTGTAAGTTGATTCTATCACATCTGTACTGGCAGGAAGATGACTAACAGAGGTCGTAGCTACAATTTTATGCAGAGAAGTGATGTGAACAAACAGATTTCCAGAGAGGGAGGGGTTCCCTGGATGGCTCAGAATTGGAAAAAAGTTTAAGGTGAACTGACTTAGAGTCAGTTCGTAGAGTCTTCTGCAGGAAGTCAGATGATGTCCCCCCACCCCCCACATAGAAAAGGAAATGGAGACTCCGGTAATGGCTCAGGCAGTGATGTGCCTGCATGCAAAAGCTGGGCCAGTCCAAGCACTGGGAAGGGAAAGGTGGGAAATTCCAGAGCTTTGCTGGCTGAAGCAATGAATTCCTGCTTCAATGAAAGACCCTGTCACAAAAACTAGCATGGAATTTGACTGAGGAAGACAACGAATATCAACCTCTGGCTTCCATATGCATTTGCACACACACACTTCTTTTTAAAAGAAGAAACAGAGTTGGCAAGGTGGCTCAGCAAGTAAAATATCTTGCCATACAAGCCTGGTGACCCAAGTTTGACCACTAGAACTCATTGCGGAAGGAGGAAAACAAATTTTAAAGCTGCTCTCTGTCTCTCTCTGTCTCTCTGTCTCTCTGTCTCTCTCTGTCTCTCTCTCTCTCTTACACACACACACACACACACACACACACACACACACACACGTCACAGCAGACACAAAGATGTCCCTTGATGAAACTGAATTGTAGGAGATGAAATACAGAACTTATAGAATGAAGGAGAAATAGTGAGTGGTCACTCAGTGGTTAGCCGGCAGCTTAGGTAGGTGGATGACATTAGCCTAAAACAGAAATACAGGAGAAAGATTGGAGCCTGCATATAAAAGTAAGCTTAGCTTTGAACATATTGAAGCCTGGAGGCTCCATAAGTAGATTCAATTTAGGAATTCACTGTAAAATTAATTCTGGAGGTCAAAGGTCAGAGCAGCATGAGCAAAGGTGTCATGGTAGAACCCTTCCCTCTGCCCAACCATCTGACCTATTTCACAGGCAAGTTCCCTCAACCAATGCTGATTCTTTTTTTCTCTATCTAATCTTGTGTTGCATTTTAATCTGAATTTAAACCGACATTCTGACAGACTGCTGAAATGCCCACAACTCTCTACACGTCCTACAAAGAAGCAAAGTCTTTTTCCTTAGTCCTTACATTGGGCTATGAGGCTTCCTCACTGGTAACTATAATGCAAGCAGAACTCGAACCATCCTTGCACACCAGGATGTATGTCGCTGCCTCACTATAAATCTTTCACCTCTTTGTTTTGAGGTAGTCTCAGTCTACAGTTCAGGCTGACTTGGGACTCGCTGCATAGACCAGGTTGTCAACAGCTTCCTGGGTGCTGGTGGGATCACGGCTGTAAAGGCATGATCTATCACACCTGGCTCCATTTTGGATCCTTGCTATGTGTCTAGAGTTGCCTGTGGGTGATAAGAGGTGTATAGGGAGCTCAACATCATTATTGATGTATAGCCAACGGAACGCCAACCGTTACGGATGTGAGTGAGGCCATCTGAGACCAGTCAGCCTCCAGAGGAGCCACACACACACATGCCTGGCCCAGGTCCATGGACAACACCATTAGAGATAAATTACAGCTGTCCCAGGCCAGAGCCGCCTGGCAGAATCATGAGCTAAGTAAACGATGCTAATTGAAGGCACATTTTTGTTTTATAGTTCATAAATATTTTTAAATCAATGACAGCATAAAATTAACAGCAGATAACTCAATTTTATCTATATTTTAAATTTCTGAGATATACAATAAATGAGAGGCAATAGAAAATCCTAAACTACTCACCACATAAAAATTCAATTATGTTCAAGCTGCCTAGTTTAGATGATTTATAAATCTTTTAAAAAATTATAGTGGCTATAACATGGAATTATAGCTTATCCGAATGTCATAAACATTTTATAGCACACGCACACATACACACATATCACACACACACACACACACACACACACACACACACACACACACACACACAGGCTATATGAGACTGGTTTTTTGGCTGTCCTGGACTTGCTTTGTAGATCAGGCTGGCCTCGAACTCACAGAGATCTGCTTACTTGTGCCTCCCTGAGTGCTGGGATTAAAGGTGTTGCCTCAGAATTTGGCCCTAAGAAACTGTGGCTATAAAATAAGTGGCGGAAGCCTTTAATCCCAGTACTTGGAGGCAGAGGCAGGCGGATCGCTGTAAGTTCGAGGCCAGCCTGGTCTTCAATGTGAGTCCAGGACAGCCAAGGCTACACAGAAAGACCTTGTCTGAAAAAACCAACCAAACAAACAAAGAAAATATGTTGGGCCCGTCCAGCTTCCCTCCCAGGCGGGTTGACCGCGCTGCCCTGATGAGGCGGGGAGGAGAGGGCTGGAACTGCCGGTAGCCAAGCAACCACCTTCTGCACTGTCCCCCACTGCACACAGAAGAGCACGCAGTAGGACCTGGCCTTCTTCAGGTTAGCGTGGGACCAGGCCAGATGCCAGAAGTGGGTTGAGAACTGTAGGAGAGCAGACTTAGAACATAAAACACGTGATCAACGACATAAGCATTACCGACTGTGTGCCGAACGCTTTGAGCCCTCTACGATCTGTAGTCCCTATGGGACAGTTCGTGGAGATAATGCAATGCCAACGATATCTGATCTTACTAGTCACTTGAA
Source organism: Acomys russatus (assembly GCF_903995435.1). Classification (NCBI taxonomy): domain Eukaryota; kingdom Metazoa; phylum Chordata; class Mammalia; order Rodentia; family Muridae; genus Acomys; species Acomys russatus. Next base: position 7,151,365 of record NC_067157.1, on the reverse strand, counting down.
CAATCCACATAAGCAGACACAGAAAACGAAGAAAAGAATTGAGTGAGGATGAAATCAGGACACTGAAACAGAAAAAAAAAAAAAAAAAAAATTGAGGGAACTTCTGAACAAGAACAGGAAACTAACAGCGATGCTCAGAGCCCCAGTGCAGAAGTAGGGAACCAGCAGGGTGGAAACGTATTGCCTTGAACCCTTGCAGAGAAGGAGACAAAGAGCACCTCAAATCGTTATTTGAGATTCTGATTCTCATGGGAAAGCAGAGCACACCCTTGGATGGGCATGAGGCCGACGAGATCCCAGAAGGACTCTTGGCTCCGGGTAACTTTCAGGCGCTTCTGGGACGCCGCGTCAGTTCTGGAGACGAGGTCCTGAGGAAGCGCTCTGAGACCAGCGCGGTCAACACGTGATTCTGCTCTAAGACTCCGCAGAGACAGATGCTGGGGATCTGCGAGAGCTGCGCTCGGGAAGAGACACTCAGGGAAGTGAGAGACTCGCACTTGTTTTCCATGATCACAGACGATGTCGTAGACGTAGCAGGAGAAGAGCACCTGCCTTGCTGGCGAGGTTTGTCGATGAAACTCATAACCCGAGAGCAGTTTGTGGGTTTCCTACCGTACGAAGCTGATGCAGAGATTTCAGCTGTGAAGTTTCACACTACAATAACTGAGAAATGGGGCGTTGAATATGGAGTATTGTCATGATCAAGCTTACATTGTGCCCAGTGGATTTTAGAAAAATGTCCCCAGGCTGCCTACACACTCCGCTCTTCCTGTGCCCTTAAATGCATGGTTGGCAAAGTCTGTCCCTATAGTGGAGGTGTCTGTGGCTCTAGGAACAACTGAGGAAGTCTGTTCCCTTTTCCATCGGTCACCACAGCTGCTGTTAGAATTTGACAGTGTCCACTTATATCTGCATATTAGCCCAAGGGGCATGTCCCATGAAAGTCTTCACTAACTAGGAAACTGGGACAGAGGGGAGGACATCCTATTGGGACTCTAGATGAGAGAAGCATGGGAAAATGACAAAGTTGAAGGATCCAGAGGATCCTAGAAACCTACAAGAAGAACATTATGATAGGCGGATTTGGGCCCAGGGGTCCCGCTCAAACTATGGCACCAGCCAAAGACAATACAGGCTGTAAACTTCAAACCCCTACCCAGATCTAGCCAATAGACAGAACATTCTCCACAGTTGAGTAGAGAGTGGGGTCTGACTTTCACACGTACTCTGGTGCCTCACATTTGACCACGTGCCCTGGAGGGGGAGACCTAGTGGCACTCAGAGGAAGGACAGCAGGTTACCAAGAAGAGACTTGATACCCTATGAGAATATACAGGGGGAGGTAATCCCCCTCAGGAACAGTCATAGTGGAGGGGAATAAGGGGAAAATGGGAGGGAGGGAGGAGTGGGAGGATACAAGGGAGGGGATAACCATTTAGATGTAATATGAATAAATTAATAAAATAAAAAAGAAAACAAACAAACAACAACAACAAAAAAGAATTTGACAGTGTCATTTCCGGAACAGTGAAGAGCAGGGTAAAGAACTGGAGGAAGCTTGCCACTCCCATGGGACAGGCGGGCACGATGCCTTTGAAGTCTTAGTGCATCTCCTACAAGCACTTGTTCTACCTTAGATGGTATAAACAGTGGCACAAATATTAGGTGGAACAACCACATAACTGGACCAGCATTTGTACTCTGTAGTGTGCCTTTGCAGTCAGCAGCTGGACTGCAGTACTGCGTTCACTTAACGAGGTGACAGAAAATACTGAAGTTTACCCTGAGTTTTGGTTTGAGGAAGCCACAAATTTAGCAACCAAACTTGACACTCAAATCAAACTCTCAGGGAAGTTCCGGAGGGCCCAGCAAGGTAGCCTGGAACCTGAGCTAACCTCTGAGGGTCACCATAAAGACACCCTCAGTGTTCCAACCGTGGAGCACATCATTCAGGGACTTAAGGATATATTCTCTGAGCAGCACCTCAAAGCTCTGAAATGCCTCTCTCTGGTACCCTCAGTTATGGGGCAGCTCAAATTCAACACATCAGAAGGGCACCATGCTGACACGTACAGAAGGGACCTCCCCAATGCTGATACGCTTTCAGCCACACGTCACTGTTGGAGAAACAGGTGGAAACGCCTGTGCTCCCGTCCACCACTTACGAAGCCCTCCGCCTTCCTGACATCACGTTTTTTCCTAACGTGTATGCCTTGCTGACGGTCCTGTGTATTCTCACTGCGTTGAAAGTGGAGAACGAGCTCCATGAAAATGGACGAAAGCGTCTCAGAGTATACTTGCGGAGCACTTTGACAGACCAAAGGTCGAGTAATCTGGCTTTGCTTGACATAAATTTTCATATAAAACATGATCTAGATGTAATGGTGGACACATATACCAAACTCTTTACAAATAAATCAGAGCTTCCTACAAATAATTCAGAAACCATTGAAAATACCTAAAAGATTTTTTTAAATGGCTGTTGTGTTATATTTGCTGTTTGGAAGAAAAGCCGTAAGGTACCGCAGGCCAATCAATCACTGCATACCTTGCCAATAGATCTCCAGTTGAATACTTCATTAGCTGTTGGTAATCCACATATTTAAATGGTGCCTGTTTGAACTCTCATGCCTTCAGTACCTGTCGGTTCTTCCAGAAGTTGGCATTGGAGTACCAGTGCTAGTGGCACTCTGAAATTGTTCGGTTAAAAGTATTTTAGATATAACATTATCATTGTGGATCGAGTTGTCAGTGACTGAGTTATCAGGCCTTTGGGGAATGAATTTGTGAGAGAAATATATTTTATAATGTGTTATAATGAAATATACCATTGACGTTTGACTTGTAGGAGTTATAGGTGTTTTAAAATCTGTTGGTAGCAGCACTTGTAAGGCAGAGGCATGAGGATCACACGATTTAGGCCAGCCTGGACTACATAGTGAGACCCTGTCTCAAGATAAAAATAAAAATAAAAATCAATATGAGTACCGCAGTACAGCTTAGGGTGGAGTTCTTGCCTAGCATGTGCAAGCTCTTGGCTCATGCCTCAGGACTGCAAAAACAAAAGACAACAAAGTCCAACTGGGCAATGGACCATCCCAGGAACTATGAGAGGGGCTTGTGAGCTCAGCGAGCAGCCTTCATGTAGATTCTGTTAGGGCAGAGGAACCTCAAAGGAACAAGTTAGGGTTTGGGTGGCAGAGCCAGGCACTGTGCTCCACATTTGGTTTTGCTGTTTACATTCCTTTGTTGAGCCAACATTTTCATAAATTTTTTTGCAGTTAAATTCATTTCTGCTTCATGGTGAAGACATACCCAGAGGCTATCCATACAGGTAACAGACATAATTATGTCTACTGCCTTGTCTTGATTTATAAGCAAAACCTACAAAAATAAATGTTTTGTGATTTATCTAAAAAAAAATAGAGAAAATATTGCTGTTACTTTTGGTGAATAAAATTGATTTTGTATAGTTTATTTCAATCTAAATAAAATGCAAATTTTGTTATATATATATATTTAATCCCAGCACTCGAGAGTCAGAAGCAGGCAGATCTCTGTGAATTTGAGGCCAGCCTGGCCTACAAGGTGAGTCCAGGATAGCTAAGGCTACCTTGTCTTGGAGGAAAGAAAAAGAAAAGAGAAAAAAGAAGAAAGAAAGAAGAAAATATCTCAGGTGGTAAATGCAACAAGTCCAAAAATTTCACTCATTCTCCCTTAGGCGGAAACAGGACTGAGGTGATTAGAAAAGCAAAGACTCTAGCGGACCCAAGTTCACAGTCATGCCCTTTTTCCTTGACTTTAGGGTCATTCCTTATAGACTGGAAGTTTTAGATATAGGGGTCAGCAGGTTCTCTATTCCAACATTTCAAACTTAGAACTCCCTCTGTCTGGTCATTTACCTTTGGCCACATGATTCTCCACCATATGTTTTGTTTAATTCATAGATACATAGAAGTTAGAAGAAGAGAACAAGGAAGAAAATTCTGCTTCTAGTCATAATAGAGTAACCGGCTCAGGACTGGTCCTTACGCATAAGCTTAAGGTTAACAAGTAGAGCAAAATAAATAAAGGGAAAGGCCTTTCATTTATGAGAGCATGGGCAGCACAGTGGTACGGCTCGTTATAAAAAGAAAACAAAGCATGTATGTGGTTGGCCATGCACAACTGTTCTTGTCTTCTGGTTAGAGGCGCTTTCTGGAATGTATCTAGACCTAAATGATTCTAAAGAGAGTAAAGTGGACTTTCTTAGTTGATGAGACATTTTGTTTGTTTGTTTTTTGAGACAAGGTTTCTCTGTGTAGCCCTGGTTGTCCTTGAACTTGTTCTATAGACCAGGCTGGCCTGGAACTCAGAAATCTGTCTCCTTCTGCCTCCTAAGCACTGGGATTAAAGGCATGATCCACCACCCATTAGTCCAAAGTACAGTGGAAGTTCTGCTTTCTTTAAAACCCAGTTACATTATATTTTTTATTTTAATCCCAAGTGTGGGATATGGGATTGCTTTTAGTTTGCCCACTGCTGATAATTGCCTCGTGTGAATTGGAGAGGGATGTGGTCTTTGCTATCTGGAGATGATAGTTTAATTCTGAGGACTCTGAGAGGGTATAAAAACCAGAACACAGGGCTAGAGAGAAGGCTCAGTGGTTAAGAGGGCCGCCTGCTCTTCCAGAGGTCCTGAGTTCAATTCCCAGCAGCCACATGGTGGCTCAAAGCCATCTATAATGTGATCTGATGCCCTCTTCTGCAGATAAAGCACTCATATACAATAAATAAAAAAAAAATTTTAAAACCAGAACACAGAAAGAAAGACAGAAACTTGATGGTTCAAGGGACCCTCCAAGAGAGATCAAGGAACACTTTGTGAAGATGGACAGAGAAAGAAGATGGCTGCTGGTTCCACTGGACTGTTGGATTTCTTGACAACTGAGGTTGGTATTTTCCCAAAGAACCTAACAACCCTAACCGGGCAGAATTAGCCTAAGAAACTTACACCCATCTCCCCACTAACCTTTCTCTTCTACCTAGTGTTGGGGGGGCGGGGTGGGAGGTGGAAGAAAGCTCGAGGCACAAGAAACCAAAATAAAGTGCTAACACCACCAAGGCATGGCGGGCGCACACCTTTAATCCGAGGAGGCAGAGACAGATGGATCGCTATGAGTTCGAGGCCAGCCTGGTCTACAAAGTGAGTCCAGGACAGCTAAGGCAACACAGAGAACCCTTTGTCTTGAAAAACCAAACAACAACAACAACAAAAACTGAGATTAGGTTGTTTCAAAGAGGTTGAAGTGGCTGGATTTTATGGAGAAGAATGTTTTAAGAAGATGCACAGAGTTTTAAAGGGCACAAGAAACATTCAGCAAGGTCTCTGGAGTGGATTGCTGAATATCAGTCTATGCACAAATAAGGTGAAACTCCACAGGAGGCCAGGAATGAAGAACAGTTAAGACTAATATTTCTAGTGTTTATACAGGACTGAGAGATGTGCAGACTCCGAACAGCCAGATAGAGATCTCAGTGAACACTTGGGGAACTCAATGAACGTTGCCCGAAGGTCATGCAGCATTAGAAGGGCTAACTTAACTCAGAGCAAACACCACTGAGAAATGTGGGTTTGGACTGTCCGGATGGCTTAGCAAGCTTAGCCTTTACCATCAAGCCAGAAGACACGAGTCCAATCCTTGAAACCCACATGGTGGAAGGCATTAATAACTCTGACCTCTGACCTCTGACCTCCACATGCATGCTGTGGGTATGAGTGCATGGAAATGTTCACACAAACACACATAAATGATCAAGCAAATAACTGTAACTTAAATTGTAAGCTTGCTCTGTGGGAGCAAAGTTTAAGATAAGCCTCAAAAGCGTCAAAATGAACCAAAAGCAATGTGCCGAAATGAAGAAATGCATCCTCGTCCAAATTATTTGCAAAGGGCTTGCCCGGATTTGGTGACTTGTAAAACTACTAAAAACCCTTTTAAGCTGTATATGGTGGCATGTTTGGAGGCTGCACTCAAGTAACTGAGGATGTCTTCCACAGACTTCTGGAATCTACTCTGTCATGCTCTATGACATCTTTTACAAATGGTGGGTCTGGAGAAAATCAAACTCACTGCAAAATTTACCACTTAGCAAGAAAACAGGGGCCCATTCGTCCTTCAGATACTGATAGCACAGATAGAATCAAGTCTCAGAAGTTGTCCTCCGATTTAGGCATGCACACTAGGGCATGTGCATGAACACACACACACACACACACACACACACACACACACACACACACACACACACTAAATAAGAAAATAATAATAAAGAACTTCCCAGTCTCTCGGGAGCATGGCTCCTTCCCTGGGAACTCTTTCTTACAGTGTGTTCCAATACATTCTCTCTCTGTTCGTATCTTAATTCCTTCACCACACATGGCATTGGCCTTCTGAGAGTACAGCGTTATGCACATTGCCTAATATGGTTCTGGGGTCAATCCTCAGAAACTCGGGTCTTGGGTGGGACTGGAGAGATGGCTCAGAGGTTAAGAAGGCTGGCTGCTCTTCCAGAGGACCCAGATCTGATTCTCAGCATCTAAGGAGAGTCTCACAAACGCCCTTAACTTCAGTTCCAGGGGATCTGATGCCCTCTTCTGGCCTCGGAGGGCACCAGGCAGGCAAAATAGCCATTTACAGACAACTAAATTTAAAAATTAATATTAAGAAAAAATTTTTTGAAGAAGGTGGAGAGAAAAAGAAGAGATATAAGCACAGTAAAAAAAAAAAAAAAAAAAAAAAAAAAAAAAAAAAGCCTCAGAAGGCAAAACACATAATATCTGAAGTGACAAAACTCCATACAGGATGGGGCCAACAGCAAATTACTGCAGAAGAAACAGTAAGCTTACAGAAACAGCGATAGGAATGCCATGAGTTTTTTTTTTTTTAAATAAAAGAAAAAACTGGGGCTGGAGAAATGGCTCAGTGGTTAAGAGTGCCGCCTGCTCTTCCAAAGGTCCTGAGTTCAATTCCCAGCAACCACATGGTGGCTCATAACCATCTGTAATATGATATGGTGCCCTCTTCTGGCTTGCAGGAGTACATGCAAGCAGAGCACTGTATACATAATAATAAATAAATAAATCTTAAAAAAAAAAAAAGAAAAGAAAAAACTATCCATGGAGGCTCCTTTGGGCTATATGAGACCTTGTCTGAAAATATTTTTTATGAGCCAGGCATGGTGGTACATGCCTATAATCTTAGCACTCAAGGAGGCAGAGAGAGAGAGATGGATTTTTGTGAGTTTGAGGACAGCCTAGGCTACAAAGCGAGTCCAGGACAGCCAGGGCTACACAGAGAAACCCTGTCTTGAAAACTAAACCAAAACAACAACAACAACAACAAAACCCCAAACCAAACAAAAAATATCTGTATAGATTTATTTTGTGGTTATAGGTGTTTTGCCTACATGTGTGTCTGTGGACCACACGTATGCCTGGTGCCCGAGGATGTGATGAGCGTCCACGTGGGTGCTCAGAAACCTTCTTTCTCCTTTTTATTCTCCTCCTGTGTCTCATTTCCCTTCATCTACCTCTCTCTTGTAACTTTTCTTTTTTCATAAAAAAAAAAAAAAAAAAAACTCTTAAGGCTTGGGGGAGTTGGCTCGGTGATGAAGACCACCTGTTCTTGCAAAGGGAGAGAGGGGAGGAAGGAAAGGAAGGAGAGAGCAGGAAACAGCAGTGGCAGAGCAAAGGGGAGGAAAGAGAACGGGAAAGATTGAGGAAGCAATGCCAAAAAAAATAAAAGACCTTTCCGTATTACTAGTGGAAGTCCACATTACTAGTTCACTTATTTCAGTGAACCTGAGAAGGGGAGACATTAATCAAAGGTGTGGTAGCACTTGGGAGGCTGAGGCAGATGAATCTCTGTGAGTTCGAGGCCAGCCTAGTATATGTAGGGAGCCCCAGGCCAACAGTGAGGCCCTGTCTCAAACAAGTAAATAATGAAAGTAAGTGAGAGGAGCTGCTCAGCTCGGAGATTTAGCTCCCGAACACATGAACGTGACCCAGAACTCCAGTTAACGGCAAGACTCAGTTCCCACGTCTAACTTATTTTGTTGTTGTTGATACAGTCTCACAGTGTAGCCCAGTCTGGCTTCTCACTCACAGCAATCCTCCTGCCTCGGCCTCCAAAATGCTGGCATTTGCAGGCATTCGCCACCAAGATTGGAATAAAAGGCCCCGTGATGAGTGAGCTGGCAAGATGGCTACAGTTGGTTATAACGGCAACCTGCTACAACCTGGACTCAGTGGGACCTGATTGCCTTGGTGGCCATGGAAACGCCCCACCCCCAACTGGGGCGGCCAGCACCTTCTGGCGGCAGTCCAGGTAAAAAGGGTAAGTCAGAAGGAAGGTCATCTCGCCTTTTGCTGTCTTGCTTTCCCTCTTAGCGTTGAGTGGGTTTACAAATTCCTTTGCTGATGGCAGAATCAGTGTTCCCAAGGCTCATCATGAACTAGACAGCGTGGCTTTCCAGGAAACTTCTGGGCCTCTCCTGGGAGAGATTGGCATTGCAGAGGCACCCAGTCTTGTGAACAGCTACCATTTGTGCCCTGCCCCAACTCCAGTGAGAGACAGCTGTGGGGCCATTGCCTACTGTTGAGGCATTTGGCTGCAAGGATTGAGTAAGGACTGGCTTCTCAGCTCTCAGCTGTGGTTCTGATGTTACTGTTTTAAAGCTGACTTAGCTTCTCTCAGGGGCATCCCATTGGGTCCTTTCCCCTGGGGAACCCTGCTTAACACAGTGGCCCAGTATGTAAAGGAGCTAGCTGACAAGTCTGGCAACCTGAATTCAGTCCCCAGTAGCCAAAGTAGAAGGAGAGAATCTACTTCTTCAAGTCGCTCTCTGACCTCCACATGCACTCGGGTGCACGTGCACACATACTCTAGTGCAAAGGAATGGCTCCTGCCTTTAATCCCAGAACTAGAGATGTGGAGGCAAGCAGTGAGTTCAAGGGCAGCCTGGCCTAGCTATAAGTTCCAGAACAACCAGGGGTACAAAACAGAGCCTTTCTCAAAAATAAGAGGGTAAAAAGGGGTGGAGAAAGGGGGTGGCTCCACTCTCAAGAGAACTTCCTGTTCTTGCAGAAAACAAGATTTGTTTCACAACATCCCCCTGGTGGCTCACAACCATATGTAAACTCCAGTTCCGGGGTGTTCTAATGCCCTCTTCTGGCCTCTGTGGGAACTGCATGCACATGGTGCACACACTAACATATAGGCAAAACACTTATCATCACCACTTATCAAACACCATTGTCATCACCACCAGTTAATTAATTAAAGTAGAATTTTTAAACCTCGTAGTCTGAACAACATTGAACAGGGCTGCTCTTTTTGCAAACTACATGGATGACCTTGTATGGATGGATTGTCGTTAGCTGTGACAAATGGACCACCTTATGTGGGAGAGATAATGAGGAAGGCTATGCATGTGTGGGGACAAGAGTACGAGGGACAGGAGTATCTCTGTTAATTATTCTGTGAACAACAACAACAAAAAAAAAAGACCTAAAAACAAATTCTAATGAAAAGGGATTCATAAAGAATCTTTTATCACCTTTCTTAGTCTGGGTCCTCTGGAAAGTGATGCAAAGATGGAATTAAGTTTTAAAAATCACGTATTAAAAAATATCACTGTGATAGCAATCAGGAGGAGCACCAAAGGGGCTGGGAGAGTCAAGCACCAGTGTGGAAGAGAAAAGCAAGCAAGAGGGATCCATTTCAGACAAGGAATGTGCCATAGGATGCTCTGAAGTCTTCAAGCCAAGTCCTCAGTCAGAGCAGTCACACGTGCCCCCAGGAACAGGATGCCCTTAGAATTTCTACTGTACTCTGCCTCATCAGGAGCTACCACTGCAAAGTAAAGAGAATTTTGGAAGTAGGCTGTTGAGCCCTTGGTCAGTTTTTCTAACTTTCAAGGCCTATTTGCCTGGATGCCATGGCAGTAAAATGGTGTTTACTAACAAATATTCATGATTTGTTTGTTTATGTTTGTGATGGTGGGTTGTTTGCTTGAGTACAATATATTTTATTTATGCTTTGACAGTTTCATACATGTTAACAATGAATCCTGAGCCTACATACCCCAGCCACCCCCTATTACTCTCTCCAAGAACCCCCAACTTTTCCCTGTCACTTCCCTAGGCACCTCTGGCATGTCCCCCTCCCCTCTTCATGTCCTCTTCTTTTTGTTGTTGTTAATAACCCACTGAATGCAGTTTCTGGGCCTGTTGGGATGCTGACTGAACTTGTTGACTTGATCTTGTGCAGGTAATCATAGCTACAGTGAGCTCATGGATGCAACAAGCATGTCGTGGCTCAGAGACAGCATTTCAGCATTCCTCCCATCCTCCAGCACTTCAGTCCTTTCTGGCCCTCCTCTGGGGTGGTCCCTGAGCTTTGAGAAGGAGGAGGAGGAGAAGGAGGGTTGATATGGATGTCAACTTTAGGACTGAGTAATCAGCAGACTCTTATTCTCTGCATTTTGACAAGTTATGGTTCTCTATAGTAACTGGTAACTACTGCACAGAGAGACTTCTCTGGCCAAGGTTGAGCAAAGCACTAATTTATGAATTAGAGAGAGAGAGAGATGCACATATATATAGACAGATGTAGAGATATATATGCATATAGATAGATATATAGATATAGATATGAAAGGTTGACGACATAATATTCATCAAAACAAAGCAAAACAAATCCCAAAAACCAAAAAGTAATAGGTGCTAGAGCCTGTGAGCTCCCAAGCCATGGGCTTTTGTACATGTGGACAGTACCTGGTCTGAATTCTTTCTCATGGAGCAGGACTCAAATGTAATCCAAAAGTAATCGGTTACACCCATAACCTTTGTGCCATTACTGCTTGAGGTTTTGTTTTTGGTGTGTTTGTTCATTTTGTTTTGTTTTGGTTTTGAGGTAGCATTTTGTCATACAGCCCAGGCTAGCCTTGATGTCTTGATCTTCCTCCTTCAGTCTTCCAGGTGCTGGGATTGCAAGCTCCATTGCGTTTTTATATATACACAACTATAAGTAAAATTCCAATATAAACCATTCTTGTGACCAAGAAGTTCTAAGTTAAGCTGTGTTCTTTGACTGGACAAAAAGGGCCAAGGGGACTATTTCTGAGCCAAGCATGGTAGCAGATGCCTGGAATCCCACCTCTCAGGAAGATGAGGCAATGGAGTCCCGGCTCTCAGGAAGATGAGGCAAGAGGACTGTAGGTTCATGGCTAGCCTTGGTCATGTATAGGATCTTGTCCCAAACAAGTTTTTTTTTAAGTCCTGAGGACATGTTCAGCTTGGTGCATCCTAGCCGCAGTTTCAGGCACTCTTCTCTCCTTCAGAGTCCTCTTTAGCGACAGCTTTACCGAGCAGATCAACCTGCCCATCTGACTTGCCCCTGCATTGTTGGTTTTTATTTGTTCGGTTGGTTTTGGTTTGGTTTTTTTGTCAGCATTATCTTAACCTCACATTTCATTTAGGACCAAACTGATGTTGTGAGCTTTCTCCCTCTGATCTTCCTCAGGCAGCCTGTCACTACTTTTTCCCTGTTTATTTCTACACCAAATGGATTTCTTCTCTGTCCTTTTATATCTGGACAAGTTTTCCCCTGCTAGGGAAGGTGGTGTTAGGACTGCAAGATTTCTGTTTGTTTGTTTTGAGACAAGGTCTTGTGTAACCCCGGATTAAACTTACAAAACATCAGAGAACTTGTGATCTCCCTGCTACCATACTTGGCTTATGTTCAATTTTTATAAGTTGAAATCTGCCCTATATCTGATAGTAATAGGTTTGAATCTAGAATTCTATTATCTAGGCAATGGAGACACTATAGACCATGTAAATTTAATGTATGAAAATAAGTGATGATATTTTAAAATTGGACTGAGACCCCACTTAGAACAAGCAGTCGGCTTTCCCTGGGCATGCTGTGGACACCGAGTGCTGTAGTGCATGAGGTAGGCTGTGCCACAGAAGAGTCAGCCACGGCAGCAAGTTATGCAGTATCTGACTCTGGTTGCTTCGCCGTTGAAGCTACTATCTTTATTATGTCCTCATGATTGTGTACGAAGTTGCATTCCATGTTTCTGGGTAGGGAAAACCAATCCACATAGCTCACTGCTGATGGGTTATCTGTGTTTAGCTCGCCTGCCTGGCATCCTCTTTAAGAACACGGTAAGTATGAATAAATAACCCCAGACTCTATAATTCACACACCTTAATAAGCATTGCAAATGAGAAGAAAGGCTATTCTCATTTCTTCATGTAGTGATCATGTCCTCTCTTGCAAAATCCTCCCTCTTCTGCAAGAATTATGCAATGTTTCTTATTTACTACAGGTGAGAAATGCTTAGCCCGTGTGGTATGCAGATGTGTCAGAGCTTAGCCCCAGAGCAGAGCCTCATTCAGACAATTTCAAGCATGGGTGTTGTTTGGGTTAGTTATTTAGGCCAAGGTAGGAAGGGAGAAGTAATCGGGAACTAAGGTATGGCCAGGAGATATCACAAAGATAAAATTTACGATGTGTTTTATGCGTTAAACTTGAAAGCTAATGAATGATGATAAAACTCACAGTAAAGCAGCTATATATTTTTTCTTTCTGTGCATGAGTGTTTGCCTACGTATATGTACATGTACTGTGAGAGCCAAAGTGATGTTTTAAGTTTTAGTTACTGTGCTTAAGAGGTCCATGAAACAAATATGTCTAACGTGCCAGCCCCTTGCCCAGAGACAAGTACTTCCTGGCATAATAGAGGTTATTATTTATGGGAGATAACAACCCTCCCCTATACATGTTTGTTTGACCCATCTGTACTGGGTGTGTTAGATCATGTGTGGATGGACAGTACATGGGCAGGAAATAGACCAAGATGTATTCTCGCCCTTGATTGGACCTGATGGGACGTACAGTGGCTCTATGCTTTTGCCTTTTTTAAGCCCCTGCAAAATGTGCCTTATGGCCATTTTCTGGGAAACTGGGCATGGACCTGGCCAGAGTCTGTTGTTGAAGACCAGGCTCAGGGTAGAAGTGCTTGGAGCTGGCAAAGAAAAAGAAAGAAGAGGGGGGAGAAAGAATCATAGACACACACACACACACACACACACACACTTGATGGACAAAGCAAGATAAGCTCCAACAATTTCACTCATACATATATGCATGCATGCATACATACATACATACATACATACTCATACGTTGAATGGATGGAGGAAACCTTAAAGCAGGAGCTCCAATGAATTTTACACACATACACATATACACACATGTACATACATATACACATCTGGTGGATGGAGCAAATGCCAATTTTATTTTATTTTTCTCCCACCGCTTATATGTCCCAGTAAAATCTTTTAAGCAGTACAAAAGTCACAATGTGGCTACATTCTATTTTTCTTTCAGTGAACAAGTACAGTGAGCACACCTAGAAAAAGCGTGTTCCCCCAGAACCTCACATGATCAAATGCTTTACATGTTATGGATGAAGAAAACAAATGACTCTCAAGAGCCCACATACATTTGTAGCTAAGCAGCTCGTTACAGATGAGCAAAGTGTGAACAAGCAAGGTAATTTTCTCAGACAGTTTTTTTTTTACTGGCAGGCTGAAATTTGCAATTATAAACAAAAAAAAAAATCAATTATCTTAAAAAGTAATCTCATAAAAAATCTTAAAAGAGTTCGTGTGAAAGTCAGACCCCACTCTCCACTCAACTGTGGAGAATGTCCTGTGTATTGGCTAGATCTGGGTAGGGGTTCCAAGTTTATTGCACATATTGTCCTTGGCTGGTGCCATAGTTTGAGCAGGACCCCTCGGCCCAGATCTGCCCATCATAATGTTCTTATGGTATGTTTCTAGGACCCTCTGGATCTTTCTATTTCCCCATTCTCTCATGCTTCTCTCACTTAGAGTCCCAATAGGATGTCCTCTCCTCTGTCCCACTTTCCTGGCAAGTGAAGACTTTCATGGGACACGTCCCTTGGGGCTAGTGTCCAGATATAAGTGAGTACATACCATTTGAGTCTTTCTGCTTCTGGGTTAACTCACTCGTTGTGATCATTTCTAGTTCATTCCATTTGTCCTGGTGGCACTCAGAGGAAGGATAGCAAGCTACCAAGAAGAGACTTGATACCCTATGAGCATATACAGGGGGAGGAGGTCCCCTCAGTCACAGCCATAGGGGAGGGGAGTAAGGGGAAAATGGTAGGGAGGGAGGAATGGGAGGATACAAGGTGTGGGATAACAATTGAGATGTAATATGAATAAATTAATAAAATATATTTTAAAATCTTAAAAGAATCACAAGTCTAAACTTGTATATATAAAACAATCAGCCATTTCTGATTTAATCCCTCAAGGTGCACATTTACTCGCTAGCAATTTTTATTGTATCATATCAGGAAGCTGAGGGCAAAAATGGGTACAAGAAATTAATCATTCCCTTGATCGTTGGCCCAGCTTTAGCGAGTCATGTCAGCCAGTGTTAATTTGAGCCACTGTTCTTGCTCCCTACCCTCAAACCTAAGCTCAACTATTAAGAGTGTAACTTTCTGAACTTCAAATTGTTCCTCAAAATTTCCACTGGGTGTGGTGGTGCACACCTGTAACCCCAGGACTCAGGGAGGCAGAGGCAGGTGGATGCCTGTGAGTTTGAGGCCAGCCTGGTCTACAAAACGAGTCCAGGACAGTCAAGGCTACACAGAGAAATCCTTATCTCAAAAAACAACAAACAAATAAACAAAGATCTCCTACATCAGAGCCACTGAGAAATACATCTTAACCTAACTAAACAATCTATTTTCCAAATTCGACATCTCTGAGTTCTTTCCGAGGGTGGTAGTTGAATCATTAATCTCCAGCAGCAATGCTTGAAAAAAAAAAAAAAATCAACCACTATTGTTTTAAGTACCAATGATGCTGCCCAGTGAGGGGCTGAAAGTCCCCTTAGAGATCTCACACAACTCATATATTATGAGAGATGTGGTGACCGCAGGTGCCACAAGCAGAGCAATGCTCCATAACAGCATGAAGGTCTCAGGGCACACGGACTTTGGGGCTCTGCCTCTCCGAGACCTACTCCTCACGCTGCGCTAACCAGTGGGGTTCACTCCGTGACTTCTAAAGCTGTTCTGCTGTTCTTCCTGCATGGCACTCAACAGTCTATCCATGTGGCCAATATTTAATTAACGCTTGCTTCAAATTTGGCTCAGAATTGTGGTGGTGGCCTCATTCTGGGCCGGTAGGATTAGCATTTTCTGTAGACTCAGACCACCCACCGAAATTCCAAAGCTGGACCCTCACTCCACAACTCCAGGAGGCACGTTCTTTGACACTTCCCAAGGCTCTGGGACTGCCTTCAGTTCGTGAACTATCGGGGTGAACTTTCACCTTGAAAAATGCAGCAAGCATCTATACAACCTTCCTGGTGAGTCATGGTCTGTTCTGTTCTATGGGATTCCAGTTTAGTACATGAAAGAGATTGAATGGGACCCCAAACATCCTCCAGGGTTCTGGTTGGTTGGAAAGTTTTGTCTGTCTGTTTTGTGTATGTGGATTGGTCTGTGTTTCTCGGGGTGTGGGTACCTTTTATTACAAACACGGAGCAGAGGGAGAAGTTAATATTTTTGCTGTCTCTGCTGCTGCCAGCCACTACCACTACCATGGCTACTTTTATGGTTGGGGTTCAGAATTTATCTCTGAGCTCTCTGGTCACTGAATAGAGGCGTTCAGATATCTCTTGGGTGTGGATAGCACTGGCGTTGTTTCATGCTGTTCTACATTATTGAAAAACTGGCTCTGGAGTGGGTGTGGCTCTCCCTTCTATAGACCCAAACATATCTACAACTTCCCTCTACATCCTGTGCCAGCTGAGCCACTTCATGACGTGAAAGGAAGAAGAAATCAAAGTGGAATAGCTAAAAAAAAAAAAAAAAAAAAAAAATTAGACTTGGTTAATGTGAGCATTTGATCCCTCAAGATAATATAAGTTTATTTTATTTGGGATGATTAAAAAACTGTAATATCTGTGAAAATGGTTAAGTCAAACTGGTAACATGGTGTTGATAGTTTAAAAAAAAACCTATACATAGGAAATCTTAAAGGAACAGTGAGACACGATTCCATTGGGGGATAAAAGTAACACGTGGCTTGCTGCCGTTTTTAGGCAGCCATGTGACTGGTTGCCATCTCAGCCAGGGTTGGAGAGGGTAGATGTCATGTGACTTCACCGTCATCTTTGGGTAACCACATGGCTGGCAGCCATCTTTGCTACACCTGAAGAAGACGGATGTTCACTGCTATCTTAATTAGAGGTGACCACATCGGCATGGGCCAACCAAGCAAGCGGCAATAGAACTCTGAGATATTTTGGGTTAGGATAGATTTTTTGTATGATAAATCCTGTCCTGTAAACAAGGTTTATGAAAAATAGATTATTTTAAATGCCTGTTTAATAAGGTGTTAAAGCAGTACCCAGATGCACTTCCATATACATGGATTATGTGTTAAATTGCTGTCATTGAGTCCCCTAAACGTTGTGCCTTTGTTATTTAATGCATCTGACTTTGTGGAAAGACTAAAGCATGTTTGTTTATCTTCCTAGAATATGACACTCATGACAGTTCTCTTTTTTAACATGTTAAGTTTTGCTGTTGTTGTTATTTTGTTTATTTTTGTTTGTTTGTTTTGTTTTGTTTTGTTTTTGAGACAGGTTTCTCTGTGTAGCCTTGGCTATCCTGGACTTGCTTTGTACACCAGGCTGGCCTTGAACTCACAGAGATCTGCCTGCCTCTGCCTCTGTGAGTGCTGGGATTAAAGGTGTGCATCACTGTGGCTGGCTTGGTTTTTGTTGTTGTTGTTGTTGTTGTTTGTTTGTTTTAACATTTAAGAGTGTGTGTATTTGCAAGCACAAACATGTGCACATGTATATCATGCCATGCGTGTGGTGGCCTGGTGTGGCTTAGGTCAGATGCTGGTCCATCCTGCTGGCCCAACACATTTTGAAGACAGGCCTTTACTTCTAAACTGAAATATAAGCTAATTTTGTTTACTTCTTTATTCTAATCAATGTTTCTCACATCGTCCTGTGTCCTGAGCCTCCCGGCTCCTAAGGTTTACCAATAGACTCTGGTACTCTTTTTCATCCATACAATGATATCTTCTTGTTCTGGAAGGATAGATATGACTAAGGTATCATTCTCCACCATCCGAAGGTATTTATAAAGTGATCAGTGTCCAGAGAGAGCAGTGTGTTCATCCATTTGGTAAGCCTTTATGCACAAGGCTACACAAGCAACTCAGGATAGAAAGATGCATCAGAAATCATTTCTATCCTCAAATAAGTCAGATTCCAACAAGGGGGAGAACTGGTATCGCATAAACATCTAGATAATTCCAAAGTGGGCTGTCACACAATTGCCGTGGAAATCTGGCTTCAGGACACGGTTCATAAGACAAGCTTTGCAGGAGAAATAATACACAAACAATATACAATGGTATTGAGGGACAAGAAAGGATGTATTGTTTGGCTTTGCCCACCCCCATTTTTTGAAGACAATGTCTCTTTTTTTAATATTATTTTATTTTGTACATATACTTTTATATTATATATACAATAGATTACCTATGGCAAGAAGAACTGTGACACAACCAGGAACTGTATAAATATTACATTCTTAGTGTTGTGGCTATTTGTGTTTGACAGCCTTGAAGAGGACATCTTTCCTATCTTGGTGCATCTAAATTTCTGAATGTAAATCAATCTCCATCACATATTGTTGTTATCAACTTAGGAGTCCTGGCTGTCCTAGAACTCTGTAGACCAGGCTGTTGTTGAACTCACAGACAGAGACTGGTCTGCCTCTGCCTGCTGAGTGCTGGCACTAAAGGCATGTGCCACCATGCCCGATGTTTAGAGAAAAGGCCTCATTGTGCTGCTCACACCAGGGATGGAACTTCAGATGCGCGCTGCAGTGTAGAGTTAGCAAGGGCTTGTAAGTCAAGGGCTCTTGGCAGCAGCATCTCACCTGCTCCCTGCTGACCCAGGTTGGCCTCCCATACATCACCCTGTAGGTTCAGCCTCTGAAATGCTGGGATTACAGACGTGATGTGCCAAGCCTAGCAAAACACACAGGGAGAAAAAAAAAAAGCCAAAGAAGCAAATACCAGAATCCAAAATGCTCTTTTGGAAGAATAAACAAAGAAAAGAAAGTAAAGAACCATGGCTTCAGGCAGAGAGAACGGAGCATGTGACGACATAGTAAGTGTAAAGTGAGGACATGTTCAAGACTTACTCAGCAGGGCTGCCTGCTCTCTGCCGACTCTGGGTTCCGGCCACTCTGTGCTCCACTCTGCTGCTCCTTAACGTTTGAAACATCTGTCACCTTGGCCCTTCTCCAATCCATTCTCCTTGCTTCCCCAAGGATGCTCTTTGTACAAGGCCAATGCTATTATAATCAGCTTAAACTTTTGACATCATGACAGCCTCTCCATTGAGACCTACTTTAGTTCCTAGCATGACTGAGGAGGCTCCTCCGCCAACAGCAGCTATCGCTCTTAGCATATCAGAAGCCATTTTACTCCCATCTCCATTTTCATCATAAGGTGAAATTAAGTTCAAGTTCTCAGGCCCTACGGTGCCTGAAACCAGGAAGGTTCAGTGCTTGCTGCTTAGAATAAAACAATAGATGATAAACGCGTGTTCTGCTTGGGTTAAAGATAAACGTATATTCTGTTAGAGTTAAGATGAAACATCCTCCTACGTTCCTTACTCCCAGAGAGCTGGAAAGTCCCCAAGAGCTCTCCTACCCTAAATCCCAATCAGCTTAAAATGCTTTGTCTAGCCACCTGGATACACTGTGCTCAGAACAAAATCAATTCTTCTTATGTTTAGCTAATCAAAATGACGTAATGCTGCCATCCCCTTGCTTCCAACCTGGTTACCTGGGTTACAGTTTTTCCTGTAAAAAAGCCTGCCTTCGAAACAGACAGGCCTCACGCTCTGATTCGCAAATTTGGACCGTGTCCCTGACATGTCTGTTCTTGTTCAGTGTTCAGATAAACTTCCATCTATCTGAGTTTGGTGTTCGAGTGGTCAGCGTGTGGCTATTCTAGAACGTTAACAAAGACAATAGCATCTTCTGCTATTCATGCTGAAGGTGATGAGGACAGGCGGACCTACCTGGCCTTTGTTGTCCCTCTCCAGTGTCCAGGGCACCTCTCAGAGCCCTGGCCATCTCTGGAATGCAGTCTGAAAGCCTGTGGTCTAAAAGCAGGTCTTCGGGTGAGGTGGTTCCAGCCTGTCCTCCCCATCTGCTGTGTCTGATAAGTTCTTGTTGCCTGACATAATTTTAAGATGCACATGTGACTCTACAGTTTCAATGCTCCCTAATATCTGTGTAGCCTGAGCCCCATTCTGTTCCCAGGAATAAGTCATTCCTCAGTCTGTGCTGGAGAGTGGTGAGTGACGTGAGCAGTCCAGGTTCGGGTCCACTTAGAGGCTGCAGTCTCCCTTCTCCCTAAAATAGAGTCCAAAGTTGCTAGTAAAGTGGATTCTCATAGGACAATGCATAACCTGAAAAAAAGGCTGTTCCACACATCTGGAGTAACTTAGAGTAGTGACACCAACAGCTGGCAAGAGGGCTCAGTAAGTAAAGCTGCCACACAAGCCTGGTGACCTTAGTTTGACCCCCAAAACCCATATAAATATGGAGGGAGAACCAAATTCTAAAAGCTGTCCTCTGACCTCCATGTATGTGCTATGGAATGCACACGCACAGGCACATAAAACTACTTAATTAAAAAAGAAAGAATAAAGATCCAGGCATGGTGGCACCTGCCTGTATTCCCAGCACTCGGGAAGCAGAGGCAGGAGGATTGCTGTGAGTTCGAGGCCAACCTGGTCTACAAAGTGAGTCCAGGGCAGCTAAGGCTACACAGAGAAACCCTGTCTCAAAAAACAAAAAACAAAAACAAACAAACAAAAAAAAAAAAAAGAAAGAAAGAAAGAAAGAAAGAAAGAAAGAATAAGACCCTGTTTCAAAAAGCAAGCTAACGGGGCAGGAGAGATGGCTCAGCACTTAAGGACACTTACATCTCTTCTAGAGCCTGCGTGGTAGCTCACAACCATCTGTAACTCCATTTCAGGGGATCCAATGCCTTCTTCTGGCTTATGTGTGTACCAGGCATGCCCGTGATGAACATACATACATTCAGTCAAAACACCCATGCACAGTCAATAAAATAATAGTTTTTAAAAAATCTTTAAAACTATTTCATTCACACATGGTGGTGAATACCTGTGATCCCAGCACTTGGGAGCTAGAGTCAGAAGGATCAGAAATTCGAGGATATCTCTGACTACATGGAGAGCTCAAAGCCAGCTAGGCCTAAATAAGACCTTACCTCAAAAACCAACAATTTTTTAAAAATATCAAAGAATTTTCACACATAGAAAATCCATTGTGTCCAAATATTCATTAAAAGGGGATGACTAAGCAACCAAACGCCAGGCTGCCGCCTAAAGCCTCAGAGGAGCAGGGGCCATCGACAAAGACGTGGTCCCTAGTGAGTAGCTACAGGGAAGTGGTGACAACTGTCACCCTTAAGAGTTGACTGAGGCTAGACAGTGGTGGCACATGCCTTTAATTCCAGAATTTGGGAGGCAGAAGCAGGTGGATCTCTGTGAGTTCGAGACCAGCCTGGTCTACAAAGTGAGTCCAGAACAGCCAAGGCTACACAGAAAAACCCTGTCTCAAGAAACAAACCAAAACAAAGAGTTGACTGAGGTCCTGCTAGGCGTAGTAAGGGTGACACATGTGTTTAATCTCAGCACTCTGGAGGCAGCACTCCTGTTTAAAGGTAACCTGGTCTACAAAGACTACAGTTCTAGTCTAGGAGAAGCTATACAGTGAGACCTTGTCTCAAAAACGAAAAACAAACAAACAAACAAACAAACAAACAAAGAAATGAAAACAAAATGAAACAAAAACCAATCCATCAAGCTGAGGCCATAGTGGAAATCTGCCAGTTTCCAGGACCTGCCTTTGGAGGGCTCTGTGATACCCCACTCTTTTCTTCTTTTCTTTTCTCCTTGAGCTTACACGTCTAAATTTGTTAAGTCAAAATAAAGCTTTTCTCTTTTTGAGTCAGTTATCTCACGTTTTTGTTGAAATAATAGAAAGTTGGATAGCAGCCAGGTGGTGGTGGTGCACACCTTTAATCCCAGCATTTGGGAGACAAAGGCAGGTGATCTCTGTGAGTTCAAGGCCAGCCTGGTCTATAGAGTGAGTTCCAGACAGTCAGGGCTCTGTAGAGACCCTGTCTCATAAAACCAACCAACAAACAAGCAAAACCAAACCAAACCTGGAGAGGACATGTTAGGAAGGGGGGGGTTTGGCAGGATTAGGTGGGAAATAGGATGGGGGGGCTGACAGGAACCAGAATACACATCTATGAAACTATCAAAGAAGAAAACTAATGTTATGTTTAAAAGCGGGGAGAGGGTGCCTTGTGTGGTGGCCCACGCTTTTAAGTCTAGAACTTGGGAGCCTGAGTGAAACCGTACTGCAGCCCTCACAATGAGGCTGGGGAAGTGTTCAGAGGCTCAACACACACCCAGCAAAGGCAAGGCCACTCACTCCCCAACACTGAAAACACAACAATTGCAAAGGACCCTTTTCACTCCCCAGGAGACACTGAAGAAATGTATGGGGCTACTGTGAAGGAGAAGATGCCAGTCTACAAGCTCCAGGGCACCTTGAGTGTCGTATACTCTTTGTGCAACTCGAGCGGCAGACACGTGCCATTGCACATGTCACAACCTCCAGAATTTACACCAAAAGTGAGTCATAGCGTAAAGTATGGACGCTGCATGTTAATTAGCAGGTCCCTTGTCACTCGTGAGCCTTCAATGCAGCTTCATTGTTGGTAATAAATTTACCACAGTGGCTCATGGTGTCAGTCCTGAGGGCGGCAAGGTGGGACGTGTCCATGTAAGGCTCCAAGTCTACAAGGCTACAAGGAAATGAGATAGCTTATTCTAAGTCAGGCAGGGCGGCACACCCTTGTAGTCTCAGGACAACAGGGTTTGGAAAGTCAAGGGCAGCCTGGTCTACATAGGGATACTCTATTTCAAAGGAAAAAGCAAATAGGTTTATTTTCTGAGTAAGATATGAATAATTATATTTGAACCCAGATCCAAGCCCTGGATGACAGACACATCACCACTATAGGAAAGAGTCTGTGAACTTTTATAGTCACAGAAAAGAAAGTAATGACTAATCTTGTTGAAAATATATGTGGGGTTATCAGATAGAGTGGCTCTATCAAGGTGAAAAATTTATAGCTGTTTCTTTGTTTCAGACTTGTGTTTTGGGCCTGGGCTTACTAGTAAAGAGTGCATGCTGTTCTTGTAAAGGATCCAAAATTTGGCCCCCAGCACCCATGCCAGGCAGCTTCAAACGGCCCGTGGTTCCAGTCCCATGAGACCCAGTGTCCTCTGGACTCCATGGAAACCCACACACATACACGCACACACCTCCCCAGCCTCCAGCCCTGCACAAACACATATACACATAACTAAAATTAAAAAAAATTTTTTTAATAGAATTTAAAAGGCATATCTGATTGTAGTTCAGGCTTTCCAGAAACTCTCTATTTAGATCAGACTTGTGGTGATCCATCCAGTGCCGACTCCCGTATTCTGAGACCACAGGCCACTTTACCCAGGAAAGATTTTGGAGCACTGGGGATCAGACCTGGGACCTTACATTGGCCAGGAAACATCATCACTGAGCCAAAACCCTGCTGAGCTATGTGTTTATCCCTAAAGCTGTATTTATTAATGTGTGTCTGTGCCTGCACCCATATGTGTGTGTGCATGTACCTATGGATGTGTTCATGTGTGCCATTGCACATGAGTGTAAACAGCGGCCAAAGGACGACTCTGGGTTCCATCTTCAGTAACGCCACCTCCCTCCTTTGAGCTTTCATCTCTTTGGCCTAAAACTCACTAATTATGCTAGTCTGTCTGCCCAGCAGCCCTGGGGTTCCATCCTCACTCTTGCAGCTCTGGGGTGACAGGGGCATGCCTCTGTTGGCATCTTGATGTGGGCTCTGGGGATTAAAGTCATATCCTCACCCAAACCAAACACCCTATGACTCATCTGCCCATCTCCCCAACCCTTCTCCTGCCCTAATCTTTTGAGGTGATCATTCTGCCGAGTCCTGGCCAAGTCAGGTTGGTATGACCAAGGCTTAGGTTATCGTTTTGACCTTTGTAAGTTAGGACTGGTGGAGGCCAGAGGTAGACACAGCTCAACAGTACATCCCAAGGACTTTTTGATTGATTGCGATAGGGGCCTCTGGGGAAGTCAGGAGTTTCCATCCTGCCTTCGGCTCCTGAATTCTGGAGTAAAGAGTTTTGTCTCAAGGTCAAGAAAATGTGAGGTGAGAAACAGAGGTTGATGGTAAATGACTATAAAAGAGGGTGGTGAGGCTGGGGCCATAAACCAATTGGTAGAGTACCCGTCTAGCATGCAAAAGGCACTAGTGGAAGCCGGGCGTGGTGGCGCACGCCTTTAATCCCAGCACTCGGGAGGCAGAGGCAGGCAAATCGCTGTGAGTTCGAGGCCAGCCTGGTCTACAAAGTGAGTCCAGGATGGCCAAGGCTACACAGAGAAACCCTGTCTCGAAAAAAAAAAAAAAGGCACTAGTGGTGTTTCCTCAGTTCTTTGATTTTATCAGTAAAGACTGGGGAGCCAGATGCTGGGTGGAAGCCTGCTAGCTCAGAGAGGCAGAGAAAGCACTCAGCTGACCTTCCTCCTCAGCCGACATCCCAAAAGGAAAAAAAGAACACTCCTTCTCCACACCATCTCAAAAACTCCTCAAATTAAATGTCCCTCCCTTCTTCCTGTGTATCTCTCCATCTGCCTTCCTGACTTCCTCTTGCTCTCCATAATTTTTTCCTATATTCACTTCCTGTCAATTGGTTGCTGGCTCCACCTCTTGACCCAGGGTTAACTTTAATTCTGTTTAAAATACTCAAGCAGAAAGCTCTTGGATTAAAGGTGTGTGCTAGGGCTGAACCACATCACAACTTGAAACAGATTTCTCCAGTAAACAACAGAATCTCAGGGTTCACAGTGCGACCAAATATTCTGCAACACCGAGTTCACTCTGAGTTCACTCTGAGTTAGAGCCCCAATACCCACTAAACCAGGCACGTGCCTGGAACACCAGCGGTGGAGACAGGACTATCTAGAGTTCAGGCTCATCTTTATCCATAGAGTAAGTTCAAAACCAGGGAGCCCGGGAAGTTAAAGATAGCCCAAGATAAGTTTGGGTTGGACTCACAACACCCTATTTCTCCCCAGTCACACTGCTCCCCTCAGCCAACGCCAACCCGTCTGCGGGGTCTTTAACCCTGATGCAGCTTCTTCAGAAAACTTCAGCCCTCAGTAGTGCAGAAAGATGCATACACTGCTTTTCACTCAATTTCGCTGTGAGCCAAAAACTACTCTTAAAAATAAAGCCTGTTGGGGCTGGAGAGATGGCTCAGAGATTAAGAGTACTGACTGTTCTTCCAGAGGTCCTGAGTTCAATTCCCAGCAACCACATGGTGGCTCACAGCCATCCATGAAGTAACCTGATGCCCTCTTCTGGCCTGAGGTGTACATGTAGACCACTGTATAAATAATCAACAAATCTTAATAAATAAATAAATAAATAAAGCCTGTTAAGTCTTTAAAAAGCACATTATTACCTGTGCGTGGCAGTGTATGCCTGCCATCCCAGCACAAGGTGTATGTGTGTGTGTGTGTGTGTGTGTGTGTGTGTGTGTGTAAGATGTAGGGAGTGAGCAAGAGGAAGAGCCAGGAATTCATACACAGGAGGAGGCTTGTGGTTGAAGTTTTTGTCTGGTGCCTGTGTCTTTGGGCCACATCTCAAGCCGATGAGGATCTGTTGGTGGAACATCCATGGTGGACTGTTTGGGGCCTTGAGTTTGTACAAGTCTTTTTCAGGTAGCACCAGCTGCTATGTTCATGCATGCAAAGGCCGTGTCAGTCCCAGAAGACAATTCTCACAGCGTCACTCCCTTTCTCCAGCTCTTATGTCCTCTCTGCCCTCTGGGTTTTGCTTGTTTGTTATTATTATTGTGTTTTCAAATCAGGGTCTCATGTAGCCCATGGTGCTTACAAACTTAGTGTGTAGCCAAGGATGACTTTGAGCCACCCGTCTCTTTCTCCCAAATGCGAGGATTATGTGTCTGAAGCTCTTTAGCTTGTTTAAAATGGAAAGCAGCAGCGGTAAGACAGATTGGTGACTTGGCTTCATTTGTCTGTGTCCCAGGCAGACCTTGAACTTCTGATCCTCCTCAGCTGGGCTTGCAAGGCTGTACCCTAGGCCTGGCTAATGTAGGTTACTTCCTTATTTTTGCAGTGTTGGCCTCGGGCTAGAAGGATTCCAGCACCAGCTCCCACGAGTCTCGAGTCCCTATGTTTCTGAGGAAGTGGGTACTTCCTTGTGAACAGCACGGCCAGAGAGAGGCCATGGAGTCAGACGGGCCATGGGAGGTGGAGCCAGGAAAGCACTTTATGGTTAAATGAAGAACTCTGGATTGGTCCTTAAGGCAACAAGGATTTGGGTTTTGTAAAAACAGAACAGAGCCATAGTGAGAACCGGGCTAAAGAGTGCTTCTTCGGGGACTGAGCATGGTGGCTCACACCAGCACTTGGGAGGCAGAGGCAGGAAGATCTCTAGGAGTTCTCTGCCAGCCTGGTCTACATGGCTGGACCCTGTGTCAAAGAACAAAAGGCACCTCGTTCTGTCTGCAGGTTGTCAGGGAGGTTGGTGCAGCTCAGGAAGTGCAGATTACTGAGCATGGGAAGCACAGCGCCCTCCACTGGTGTTCTCAGGAGGTGCAGTTTACTGAGCGTGGGAAGAACAGTGCCCCGCCCCCACTGGTGTTCTCTGTATGTAAGCACTGTGCTGAATGTTGCAAGTGCAGTGGCCCATTTAATCTTCAGATGCCCACGAGGCAGGGGCTGTCATTATCTTCATTACTTTGAGGAATATGGAGGCATAGAGGCCTGGAGCTGCGTAAGCCTCATTGTAGAAACCAACAACAGATTTCTAAAAAATAGAGCTTACCGAGACAATAGAAGTGCGGTACAAAAACAATCAGGTAGTGGGATAAGCTTCTACAAAGTAGGAATAGTAAGGTCAGGTAGCAATGTCCGCTAGATCTAAAAAGTCAGTGTATTTCCGATGGGAAGTCACAAAGAATGAAAAGAAACAAAGCAGAGATTTGGGAAAGGAAGGCATGTTGTTGAATTGAACCTATGTGGACCACTACCGTCCATGGAGAAAGTCCAGACATGACAGTCAGAAGCACTTCATAAAAATAACCATAAGAGAATGTGAGGGAGAGGAAATAGATTACTTTTTGAAAGTTGTGTGTGTGTGTTGGGGAGCCGAGGAGGGTGAGCCCCTGCCATAGCAGACATGTGAAGATCACAAGACAACTTGTAGGAACTTGTTCTCTCTAGGGTCTGAGTTCAGAAGCCCAGACTCAGGTTGTCAAGCTTGGTGGCAAGTGCCTTAAGACCTGTTGGGCCATCTTCCAGCTCAGAACAGAAATAGGCCTAATTTTTTTAAAAAATCAGAAACAGTACTAACTAGGTACAGAAGGACTTTTTTATCTTTTTCCGAATTAAATTATTTATATTTTTACTATTTCTGAGCCAGGGTCAGGAAGCGAGGACAACCATGTGTGGTGGTCTTTGTCGCCCCACCTGCCAAGTGATGGGATTACAGGCCGCACCCCCACCACCCCCAGCTATGAGTTGGAATAAATTTAATGTGAAAACTTATTAGAAGTTCACAGCATTTCTCACAATGACCAGAAGTTTCCTCCTGCGACTGTTGAAGAGCCTTGCTGGCTGGGGAGCCTGTGACACCTAGTGGTAACAACACATTACTACAAGGACTTGTTTTGAAATTTTTTCAGACTCCTTTTTTAAAAGACAGACTGTTTCATCTAGAGTCCCAATAGGATGTTCTCCCCTCTGTCCCAGTTTCCTGGTAAGTGAAGGCTTTTGTGGGACATGTCCCTTGGGCTAGTATGCAGATATAAGTGAGTATATACCATTTGAGTCTTTCTGCTTCTGGGTTAACTCACTCATTATGATCATTTCTAGCTCAATCCATTTATCCACAAATTTTGGGAATTCCTTGTTTTTAATAGCTGAGTAGTATTCCATAGTGTATATGTACCACAGTTTCTTTATCCATTCTTCTACTGATGGACACTTAGGCTGTTTCCATGTTCTGGCTATTATGAATAAGGCTGCTATGAACATGGTTGAGCAAATTTTCTCGTTGTGTGCTGGAGCATCTTCTGGGTATATTCCAAGGAGTGCTACAAGTAGAACATTATGATACGCAGATTTGGGCCCAGGGGTCCTGCTCAAACTAAGGCACCAGCCAAAGACAATACAGGTGGTAAACTTTAAACCCCTACCCAGATCTAGCCAATGGGCAGAACATTCTCCACAGTTGAGTGGAGAGTGGGATATGACTTTCTCACGTACTCTGGTGCCTCATATTTGACCATGTCCCCTGGAGGGGGAGACCTGGTGGCACTCAGAGGAAGGATAGCAGGTTACAGAGAAGAGACTTGATACCCTATGAGCATATACAGGGGGAGGGAGTCCCCCTCAACCACAGTCATAGGGGAGGGGAATAAGGGGGAAATGGGAGAGAGGGAAGAAAGGGAGGATACAAGGGATGGGATAACCATTGAGATGTAACAAGAATAAATTAATAAAAATTAAAAAAAAATAAAAAGTAAAAGACACACTCTTTACACTTGTACTATTTTGCTTTATGTATTTTTAAAAAGACTATTTTGAAAGAAGACTTAAAACTGCTTGCCCTATCCATCTTTCTTTCCATTAGGTATGTGAGGGGTTGGGGCGGGGTCTTGCTACTATAGCCAGGTACCTTGGTCTCCTCAGTATTGAGGTTCCAGGCATGATGTAGCGTACCTAGCTCTGGATTGGCTTCTAGAAGAACGATGAAATGGATGAAAATGAAAATCCTACAGTATTTAAACATTAAATGTCTCAAGATAATTCCTGAAGTCTCCAAATGCTCTCCCACCTCAGAGGAGTAAACACCATGCCAAGTCACAGGCACGTGTCCTTAGAATTGTCTGAAAGCCAACTCTTAGGGTCATGCTGTGATTGCACTCACATTCAAATGTGTGTTAAATTCTGCAGTATAACACGGCGTGGAATGGTCTTTTGGGCCTTTTGTTCAACAACACGGATACTTTTCTTAGATGGTGATTCAGTTACTGTTCTGTTGCTGTGAAGAGACACCATGATCCAGGTAACTTATAGAAGAAAGCGTTTAATTGGGGGCTGGTTTACGTTTTCCGAGAGTGAGTCCATTATCACTGTGATGGGGAGAATGGTGGCAGACAGACACACGTGGAGAGAGAGAGAGAGAGAGAGAGAGAGAGAGAGAGAGAGAGAGAGAGAGACAGAGAGACAGAGACAGAGACAGAGACAGAGAGACAGAGAGACAGACTGAGACAGAAACAGAGATGGACAAACAGATGGACGGACGGACAGACAGATGGACAGATAGATAGGCAGGCAATGTGGCTTCAGAAGGTGGCTGAGACCAGGAACATTAGCATGGACTTTGGGGGTAACACGGACCAAGGACATCAGCACAGACCCCAGCTAGTGTAGGACCTCAGGCCCAGACAGGGCCCTTAGGGGCATCATGTATCCAGATGTCACCATGGCCTTAGATGGCACTGCAGACCACTGACATCCATCTGGTCCTCACCACCATCACACTCTGTCACCTCTCCAGTTCCATTTCTCTCCATGGCACAAACACTGCTCCATTTTTCATGTTTCCCATCTCTCCATCACATATTTGTTCATTATAGTGGTGTCTGCCGCCATGCTGCGAAGGCTAGCAGCCTGGGACCTCACTGCAAAGGTAGGGCAGTCCTATTTTAGCCTAAGGGTTTTGCTTTGTTTTGTTTTAATCTAGAGTAATCAAATTGGCTCATGTTATCTCTAATCCAGAAGATATTGATAATTGACAACTTCTTGCGAGGGAAAAATGAGTTTTCTGCAACGAAGCCTCACAGGGTATAGAAACACCACTAAGGAGGTGCCCCGTGCCCCGTGCCAGCAATATATGGGCAACACAGAAATGAACTCAGTTGTTTTGGGCTGCTTCTTCTTCTTTCTTTTCTTTTTCTTAACCTTATGGGTCTTTTGCTTAAAAATTATGGTTTCCAATTATGAGTTTGGGGTGCATGCATATGTGCATGCGTGCTCAGGTGTGTGTGTCTATGTATGTGTGTGTGTGTGATTTGTTGTGCATTTCTTTGTTAATTTTTCTATTCTAGTTTGACTAGGGATTGGTTTTGGGTTTTGCCTGTTTTTTTTTTTGTTGTTGTTGTTGTTTTTTGTTTTTGTTTTTTCCCAAAGAGAAAGGAAGAAAGCGTGTTGTTGATGGATAGGGAGGTGGGGAGGATCTGGATGAAGATGAGGGAGAGGAAACAATATGAGGAAAATTTTTACATAAAAAAGGAAGATTAATTGTTGAACGTATGAAGGAGAAAAGGATACTGGTAAACAAAGTTTGAGATCACATGAAAATATCACTTATCATGACCAAGCCCAGAATGCAAGGAGAGAGCAATGTGTGTAAGTCAGTAACTAGTGCCCATCCCATAAGTAGAATGGAAGAAATCACATGATCATCTCAATATATGTGGAAAAGGTCACTAATAAAATTCAACACCTGCATCTTCATGATAGAAGTCATGCAGAGGTTAAGGCTTGAGAGGCGTGCCTCAACATGATAAAACCTGTATACAAGGAGACTAAAGTTATGCAGAGGTTAGGGCTTGAGTGGTGTGCCTCAGCACTATAAAACTGTGTGCAGCCTGGTGTGGTGGCGCACGCCTTTAATCCCAGCACTTGGGAGGCAGAGGCAGGCGGGTCACTGTGGGTTCGAGGCCAGCCTGGTCTCCAAAGTGAGTCCAGGACAGTCAAGGCCATACAGAGAAACCCCGTCTCTAAAAACCAAAACCAAAACCAAACCAAAACAAAACTGTGTGCAAGGAGACTATGAGCAGCATCTCTGTAAGCTGAGAAAAAACTCAAAATATTCTAAGATGAGAAACAGGACAGGGGCCTTTGCTTCATTCGTGTCTATTAATAAAGAGTGGAAGTTCTAACTAGAGCAATAAGACAAGAAGGAAATTAAAGGCTACAAATAACAAGAGAACTCTAAGAATTCCCCATTTATAGATACGATTTTACAAACTGTAAAAGATTCTTTCAAAAACCCTACAGCTGATACTCTATGTATACCTGACATTTTGTCAGAATATCAAGTTAACATACAAAAATCAATAGCCTCCTTGTATGCCAATGACAAGCATACCAAAAACCATATCAAGGAAACAATCCCATTCACAAACACCTGGAAATCAATCAACTGATGCATCCATCAAGCAATGAATGAACGGTAAATGTAGGTTGTACGCTAAACAGAATTATTACTCAGCTGTTAAAGAAATGGGATCATTATGAAAATTTCACGTAAATGTGTGGCACTGGAAAATATGGTACTTGCTGAGGCCAGCCAGACTCAGAAAAATGAATGGCATCTACTGTCTATACATGTAGATCTAACATTGAGACTTGTATGATTAACTCGGGCTAAATGTAGAATCCACATAATTAAAGTGAGCCATTGTGACAGACCCAATAAGGAGGGAGACAGTTAAATACAGGCAAAATCAAGGCAGAGAAATAGAACCCTCGGTGCTGAAAGGTTCAGACTTGGAGGGGTGGGGGTAGGGGATGGGAAAAGTGCGGGAGTCTTAACAAAATTGAAAAGCCATCAAAAAGCCAAATATAAACGACCTTGCAACCCAAGTAAAATATATTTTGAAGGGCAGTAGAAGAAAGAAGACAAGAAATGACACTGGAAGAATCCTCTGGGTTATGTATCTAAGCAGCAGTGAAGAGGGGAGCCCGCCATAGCTAAGTGGGGAAACCCTGCTGCTGTCTTCAACACATGCTTTGGTATTGATTTCCCAATGGCCTGCAACAACACAACCAGGAAGGTCCCTACTACCTGGCTTTCAAAGTGTCAGAAGGTGAGATGGAGACCACGGGTAACACGCAGACATCAATGATTTTTATTCAGTCCTGGATCTTGCATGCTCTAACATGACTGTCCAGTCACGATATCTCAGCCAGGGCTGTAGTGACTTGGTAGTCATGTGGGTCACTAAGCACATTCAGATATGAGAGCTGTGCCACAGGAAGGACTTCATGCCTGATACTGTAAACCTTGCAGAAAGCTTAGGACTGTGGAAGTCATAGGCCAGGTTGGGGGTTGGGAGTGCGGGTGGAGGGTGGGAGTGGGGATGGGGGTGGGAGTGGAGGTGGGGATGGGGTGGGGGTGGGGGTAGGAGAGGGGGTGGGATTGGGAGTGCGGGTGGAGGGCAGGGGTGGGGGTGGGGATGGGGGGGGGTGGGGATGGGGACAGGGATGGGGGTTGGGTGGGGTGGGGTGGAGTGCGGGGGGTGGAGGGTGGGATGGGGGTGGGGTGGGAGTGGGGGTGGGGTGGGAGTGGGGATGGGAGTGGGAGTGAGGGTGGAGGGTGGGGATGGGGGTGGGGTGGGAGTGGGGGTGGGGATGAGAGTGGGAGTGAGGGTGGGGGTAAGGGTAGGGGTGGGGTGGGAGTGGGGGTGGGAATGGGGGTGGAGGGTGGGAGTGGGGGTGGGAGTGTGGATGGAGGGTGGGGATGGGGGTGGGGGTGGGGATGGGTTGGGAGTGGGGGTGGGAATGCAGGTGGAGGGTGGGGGTGGGAATGGGGGTGGGAGTGTGGGTGGAGGGTGGGGATGGGGGTGGGGGTCGGGGTGATGATGGGGAGGGAGTGGGGGTGGGAGTGCGGGTGAAGGGTGGGGATGGGGGTGGGAGTGGGGGTGGGGGTGGGGATGAGGTGGGAGTAGGGGTAGGAATGCGGGTGGAGGGTGGGGGTAGGAGTGGGGGTGGGAGTGCGAGTGGAGGGTGGGGATGGGGGTGGGGGTGGGAGTGGGGGTGGGGTGGTGATGAGGGAGTGGGGGTGGGAGTGCGGGTGGAGGGTGGAGGTGGGAGTGCAGGTGGGAGTGTGGGTGGAGGGTGGGGGTGGGGATGGGCGTGGGGGTGGTCATTATCCAGGAAGTCACGACACAAACTCAGGAAAGAAACCTATGATTGAAACTTTTGTCATCTGGGCTGGTGTCTGTGCTTTCTTCTGGTGTGTAGCAGACATGTTCAGGCTCTTGTGGCCTTTAGATTCCCCGTTATCAGGCTTAGTGTTTTGAACGTTATGTACAGAGGAGAGGGACTTCCTTTCTTGTACCTTGACAGACATCTACTTCTTTGGCTTAGGGAAATTTTCTTCGATGATTTTGTTGAAAATATTTTGTGTGCCTCTGACCTGTGTTTCTTCTTGTTCTGTTTCTACTATTGGTATATTTGGTCTTTCCACAGTCTCCTGGATTTCCTGGATGTTTTGTGCCAGGAGTTTTTTGTATTTAACATCTTCTTTGGTTGTGGGATCCATTTCTTCTCTCTTGTAGTCTGTCTCTGAGGCTTTGCTCAGCTTGAGAGTCTCCACAGAAAGACCAGTTTTGAGCTGAATTTGAAGCAAGCTTTAATTAAACACTTGACTGGGTGGGACAGAGGGGAGGACATCCTATTGGGACTCTAGGTGAGAGAAGCATGGGAGAATGGGGAAACAGAAGGATCCAGAGGGTCCTAGAAACATACAAGAAGAACATTATGACGGGCAGATGTGGGCCAAGGGGTTCTGCTCAAACTATGGCACCAGCCAAGGACAATACATGCAGTAAACTTCGAGCCTCTACCCAGATCTACCCAATGGACAGGACATTCTCCACAGTTGCGTGGAGAGTGGGATCTGACCTTCACATGAACTCTGGTGTTCCATATTTGACCACGTCCCTTGGATGGGCAGGCCTGGTGGCACTCAGAGGAAGGATAGCAAGTTACCAAGAAGAGACTTGATACCCTATGAGCATATACAGGGGGAGGAGGTCCCCTCAGTCACAGTCAAAGGGGAAGGGAGTAAGGGGAAAATGGTAGGGAGGGAGGAATGGGAGGATACAAGGGATGGGATAACAATTGAGATGTAATATGAATAAATTAATAAAATATATTAAAAAAGAAAAACCACTGACTGGGATGATGGATTCTGGCCAGGTCCACTTCAGGTTGCCCAGGAAACATCCCATTATGCAGAGGCTTAAAAAAGCAAGACCACAAGGCCACTGTATTTCCCATCAGGTCCCGTCAAGGGCAAGCACATACCCTGCTGTATTTCCTGCCTATGTACCTCCTGCCCACATCCAGGCCAAGCACATCCAGTGCAGTTTGTGGAACTGTAATGGCCCAGGATTAGGGAGGAAGGGTTGAGGGACCTTCAACCCTGGACGCTTCAAACATGAGGTGGGCAGGTGTTGGCTACCTCTCTCCTCCCAACCTGGCACCACTGAGCCAGCTCAGCCACAATCAAGCCTAGTAAGAATGTAATGTCCTGACAGTTAGCCGACTTCACTCCCTGCTTGACCTTATAAGGTTCCTGACCCTCCAGGCCCTGAGTACCAATGGTGCATGGCCACACAAACCTTGCCCGGAGACCCTGGCCACCTCTCCAGGGCCATAAATACCACTCACCAATGAACTGACCCAATTCCCACTCATTGCTTTCTCACTCCTTCCCCACTGAGATCCTGCATTGTGTTTACCATCACCTGATGAGTCTCCCTTCCTCCAGACCAGTTTGGTGTGCAATGACCCAGGCTACCCCGAGGGGGAAGATGACAAGGGGTGACATCAGTTAGGCCAAAGGAATTTAGGGGAGTGAAAACATAAACAAAAGTCTCTAGCTTATAACTTCGGTTCTTACATCTTGCCTCTGAGGCTCCTGTTCAAGATGCTAATTTTTTTTTTACTTCCAGATCTCTCTCAGCTTGTGTTTTCTTTATTGACTCTATTTCCACTTTCAGGTTTTGAACTATTTTATTTCCTTCTGCTCTTTGTGTTTTCACAGATTTCAAGGGACTCATTCATTTCCTCTTTGAAGACTTCTATCATATCCATAAAGGCCATTTTAATGTCTTTTTCTTGTGATTCAGCTATGGTGGAGTATTCAGGGATTCCTGAGTGGTAGGGTTGCTGGTCTCTAGAGGAGATGTATCCTAGCTATTGTTAATGGTTGTGTTTTCAGACTTGTATCTAGGCATTGGGATTCCCAAGATTGAAATTCCAGGGACGAATATCTGGTCTCGTCTTTCTCAGTTGGGTGTTTTGTCCCATGGCTTTGGTTGGGCCTTCTGGTTCACAGGGGAGTGCGGTGGCTGTGTGCTGTCTGGTAGGAGATTCTTCTGGGATCCTGATAGGTGTATGCACTGGAGCTTCAAGGTAAATGTGTTTCTGAGTATTGGGAGCTGACAACAGTGGAGATGGTTTGGGGGCAGAGGAAGTCACAGGAGGGAGGAAAACAGGGCGCTGCACCAGGATTTGCTTAGTCACCTGGGAAGGTTCCAGCGAACGAGGAGAGGCTGCCGCAGAAGATGTGCTGCAGAGCTGGTGCTGAGACTGGGAAGTTGAACTTGGAGGGATGGAGGGAGAGGTAACAATCTGCATATAGCTTAACTTCCTTCCTTGGCCCGAGTGTCCTACGGGTTCCCACAGAGCGTCTCTTGGGATTGGAGACTAGGATAAAGCAACGAGTGGAGGAAGGGAGGTTAGGAGGAAAAGATCCCTGTGGTCCACTGGAGAGAGGGTCCCGGGGGAACAGATGCCGCAGGAGGTGTTCCACCCCAGAGCTGGGGATGAGACAGGAGGATTGGATTTAGAGGTGCCGAAGGAGAAGCGAGAGCTGCAGACAGCCTAGCTGCTTCCCTGGCCAGAGTGGCGGGGCTGGGCTAAAACAGTGAGTGGGATGAGGAAAGACTGGAAGGGGGAATCTATATGATCCACTGGCGGATGACGGCTCAGGAGGAAAGTGTTTGCAGCTGGTGCTCTGCTGAAAAGCTGAAGCTAAGACCGGGAGATTAGATCTGGAAGGACAGAGGGCGAGGTGAGGCGCTGCAGTCAGTCCACTTCCGTGGCCTCAGTATGTACGTCTACACCCACAGGCTTGGACTGCCCCTACCTAACCTTGGCCAGAGAAGACTACTTTTTGCCACGGGTACTGGTTAATGCAGAGACTCGTGACTACCTAAAATTATCAGAATAAGTTGCTGCAGTGCAGAGACTTGTGACTACTTAAAATTATCAGAATAAGTTACTGCAGTGCTCATCGGCAGATGGGTCATTTGTACCAACCTCTGACTACTGAAAGCTCAGGAAACATTGAGGAAGAATGGCCAGGGGAAAAAATGTAAGAGCCTGAAGATGGAGAGAAGTAGTTTGGAATGTTCTTTTTGGTGCGTGACATAGAAGATATACAGAGCAACACGTACCAGCAACGTTCCTTGCACAGAATGTGTGCAAGATCAAGCCAGTGAACATCCCAGCATGATCGATGAAGGACCTCTCATGGCCTCATCACTAGCAGAAGAGCAATTGGCAACTGATAGCTGTGAGGGGAGAGGACTAACTTATCTCTGGGGTGGTGGCTGTTGGCAGGTTGCTCACGTGCCAGTAGATGGCTTCAGAAACGTTCGCACGTGGTGAGCACAAGCTGCACTCAGGGAGCTACTGATAATTATTTTTAAAGAGGGTGTTCAGTCCACAGTTATTCAGGATGGTGAGTACCAGGGCATGTGGGAGGTTGTCAGTGGAAGACAGATAAGACGTGCTTTTTAAAATAATAATATAAATAATAAATTGTATAGATGTATGAATGCTTTAAAGAACAAGTAAAATACTTTCAAAAAAGTAGTGTTGGTGTATTAATGTTAAAGAAAATGTTAAATGTAACCTTTTGGGGGCTCTATGGAACTTTATTAAGATAGCACAAAGCCCGTTATTCAATTTTAAATATTTACTTATTGATAAACACTTTTTTCTACCATTATGTTGTTTCTGCTCTTGTTCTGAGGTCCACTTTGGTCGTTCATGACAGATTCTGTTCCAAGTTCACAAATCTCATTAAACTAGCTATAATTAGCATGCAGATAAAGTCTGTTAGTTGTTATAATGATTAAGAATATTTAAATCTGTGAAAATTGAGAAAAATATTATTTTTATTTTCCCAAGTAAAAATTTCAATTACATATAAAGTTTAGCTGAAATAGTTACTTATAAAAATACTCCTAATTGTCTTTTTAATGTGTCATTTGCCACATACTACATGTCAGAATGTTTCATACATACCAACATGTGAAAGGTAAATGGTGTTGTTTTCCCTGTGGTTGGCTTAGTGTTTACTGATTTGTAACTGATTAATAAATACATATATGTATTATATACACACACATGTTAGATTACATATATCATATATCATATATACACATATATGTATATTAATCTTCTTTCAAATGCTATATACTGCTATAGACTGACCTTTCATTGGATTATGTCCCCCACAACAGGAGTGAAATTATGTAAAATACAGTAAGCCTAGCTGCTATCTGTGGCTAAGGAGGTCCTAGGCCCTGGAACACATTGTACTACTACAGTATTTCTGAGCCCATGTAGTTTCCAACTGTTTTCTAAGTATCAGTCCTTGCACACACAGTTCTACCCACAGATGCAGCTCTCACGCACCATCAGAGAAGCTTCGCTTTGCACTACACAGACATATAACAGAGTACCAGGATCCTTGCTGAGTATACAGTATCTTCTAGACATGACAACACGGCTGTCTTAACAAGAGCTGCACAAAGGCAGCACCTGTTGTGATCCCAGCACGATTGGTGGAAATCCCACCGTACACAACCCGCAGATGAATAGCTACAGGGCAGTGGAAACTCCCAGGAATCAATGAGGATGACCCTAGCTAAGACTCCTAGCAGGAAAGGATACGGACCCTGAAACGCTCATCTCTAGTATCCTCCCAGGAGCCTATCCTGTCTGCAGCCTATCTCAGAGATGCCCCAGGCCATGGATTCTCTTCTCTTCCTCCTGCCCCCCCCCCACCTCCCCACATGATACCTTCACCCTCATCTCCTTCAGTACTCCTCCTGTCCCATTCTTTTTCTTCAAGCACTTCCTCTATCTATTCTGTTTCCCCTTCTCAGTGAGATTCAAGTGTCCCCTGACACCCTCCTTGTTACTTAGCCTCTCTGGGTCTGTGACTCGTAGTATGGTTATCCTGTACTATATGGCAAATATCCATTTATATTCACTTATAAGATAATATCTGCTTAGAAGTGAGTACATACCATATGTGTCTTTCTGTGTCTTTGTTACCTCACTCAGGATGATCTTTTCTAGTTCCATCCACTTGCCCGCAAATTTCATGCTTTCCTTGTTTTCAATAGCTAAGTAGTATTCCATTCTGTAAATGTACCTGTTGGGGGATGGTCTGGTGTATTTTGATCCTAATTAATAAAAAGCCATCCCACCTGGGCAGGACAATGGAGATAGGTGTGGCTAAGGTTTCCGGGCTTAGAGAGACAGGAATCCTGGGAAGAAGAAGAGAAGGAAGGAGGTCTTGCCATCGTAGGTTAGATGGAGGAGAAACACATGGCCGGCATGGTTGGAAGATTCAGCTCAGATGAAGAACATTACTAAGTATTTGGGATTATGAATGCGATGTAGCTTAATAGAAGTTATTAGAAACAGATGGCATGGGATTGGGGCAGGAAACCCATACCTGCTCCACTATGGGAGGTGGTTTAGAGGATTGGTATCTGCCCTGCCCCAGGTTAACTAAGGCTATTTTTAAAACATAACAAGTGTCTGTGTCTTGATTGATTGCTAGCCTGGCATACTGAAGTAATAATAATTAATTGTAGGCCTGATAATATACAATTATTAGGCCATAATGGTAATTTAACAACTACATGTACCACAGTTTCTTTATCCATTCTTTGATTGGAGGATATCTGGGTTGTCAATTCTGTAGGTTTTCTTGTGGTGTCCTGGACATCTCTGGCTCCTCCAATCCTTCCTGCCCCCTATTCTATTGGATTCCCCCAAGCTCTGCCTAATGTTTGGCTGTGGGCCACTACATCTGTTTCCATCAGTTGCTGGGTGAAGCCTTTCAGATGACGATTATGCTAGGCATCTGTCTGCAAGTATAGCAAAATATCATTAATTGTGTTAGGGGTTAGCTCTCTCTCTCTCATGGCATGGGTCTCATTCTCCGCCAGTCATTGGTTACCTTTTCCCTCAAATTCTGCTCCATCTTTACCCATGAACCTTTTGTAGGCAAGACACCTTCTAACCAGACAGGACTTCTAAAAGAGGGAGGGGGACACCAACTCACCCACAAAAACTTTGATCCAAAATTAACTCTACTTACAAGATGTGCAGGAATAAAGAAAGAGCAGAGATTGAGGGAATGTCCAACTAATTCCTGACCACACCACCCAAGAGAGCCAAGCCCTGACTGTGGAAGGACTGCAGGCTTTGGCCCCAGGTAAAAACAGTCTTGGCAGGCCTTGAAAACACAACAGATACCCCACTGAGATTGACATTGGGATAGACTGAGAGGAGCCATCCTGGGTTAGGAATTAAGGAAACAGACCTGGGACTCCAGCTGGGCTATTGTGTTTCTAATTGAATATTGATGGGAAGTGGGATCCAAAGGAGAGACCAGCCATTGCGCCTCAAGAGAGAGACACAGGCAGAAAGGAGAAGAGAAGGCTGCAGGTGCGGACCACGAGGGTGCAGATTGGATTGGGGAGAGGATCGGTGTGCAGGCCCCGAGACACCAAGTGATCCGTCCCGTGGAGCTGATTCTTGTTTGTTTATAAATAAACAAGGTTTATTCTTGTTTGCCTTTAACCTACTTTCCTTCCTGTTGTATTATACAACCCTTCCTGGGCTGTATAATAAGGTCTAATTGTTAAGAAACAGAGCCAACACCTGACAGCAACTTGATACGCCAAGGCAGGTTGGTATCCATGAGAGCCCTCCCCTTTTCTGAGGACTGAGAGATGGGGTTGGGGGGAGGGGAGTGAGAGGAAGGGACTGGAAACTTTGAGGGAGGAAAAGCTGCAATTGGGGTGTGAAGTAAATAAGTAAACAAATAAATAATTTTTAAAAGAAGAAAAAATGAATTAATAATTGAGTTTGTAACGGCAATAATAATAATAATAATAATAATAATAATAATAATAATAATAATAATAATACCGTTGTTCTCACAGAGGGAAAGAGCAGAGATATCAGCACACACATGTTTGTTCACAACCATCCAGTTCAAATCATTTCGATGATCTTGACAGGATGGAAATTACCCTGATATTAGAAGTCTAATCCTCCTTGTACTGGGACAGTTTTCAAACTTCCAAACCTCAGGATTTTAATACTTTAGTCTACCAGGTTGCTATGAAATTTTCATGACATAAAAATGTGCACATTGCAGATCTGGACCCAGGTGGGTCAGCTCGAACTATTGTACCAACCAAGGACAATGCGTGCAGTAAACCTAGACCCCCTATCCAGTTATAGCCAATGGACACCACATTGTCCATAGTTGTGTGGAGAGCAGGGACTGACTCTGACATGAACTCTGATGCCCACTATTCGACCACTTCCCCTTGGTGGGGACATCTGGTGACACTCAGAGGAAGAGTAAGCAGGCTACCAGGAAGAGACCTGATAGCCTGTGATTTTATAGTGAGGGACAAGGTCCCCTTCTGTCACAGACCTACGGGAGGGGAATAGGATGAAAGAGGGAGGGAGGGGGAAATGGGAAGAAACAAGTGAGAGGATAACAAATGAGATTTAATCTGAATAAATTACTTAAATGAACTTTTTTTTTTCATGTGCACAGAAATAGTAAAACAGAGTATAATCAGTTCAGGACTGAAATGATCAGAATCTCAGATGAAAGCTCCTCTGAAGTCATGGATGGGCCTATGATCAAATGTTGCACATATCAGAAATTGTTATTACTGAACTAAAGAGTCAGCCCAAGGCAAGAACAGTAATGAATTCCAAGACTTGGGTTGGTCTAATGCTGCTCTTCCTTCAGCCAACCATAAAACAGTGAACTAGCTGAGGTTGGTCACGATGATCCCCGAATCTCCATGCTTATACCCAAATGACACAGAAGACAAAAGCATCTTCCTTATATGCGAAGGCACACTGATGAGATGTGATAAGACTTATGTTGTTGAATATATGTAAATTATAGAAGACTTTTCTGTGACCTGACTAGTTCCCTAATAACTGAGACAGGCAAGTATTTTTAATTAGCACAATAATGGGACAGGTATGATTTAAACTAATTTTCTAAGCTAGTCTTGCTAAGCATCTGGACTCCTCACTATTACATGCCAATATTTGTGCTGTCTGGGCTGAACAAATCTGCTCCATCGGGCCATGTGCTTTTTCTCCTCTCTTCCTCCCCCTGGTGGTCCCTACTAGAGAACCCAAGCCTGAGAACCGAAGCTCCGCCTACTTCTCTTCCCAGTTACAGGTTGACCAGCCCTCTTTATTAACCAATCAGAGATAACGGGAGCAAAGTTTACACAACAAATACCGGTGTACAGGAGAATGCACTTGTCTGGACTGCAACCAGATCTTGGCCCCAAGAATTTAGCAGTTGTATGCACAGCACCAGACCAACCCCCAACAGACTTAGCTATTAAATATAGTTAACATAAATTAGATCCAGTGTCTTCCTGCTGAGGCAGAATTGGAAAACATCCGGAAATGTTACTTAACACGGAAAAAGCACTTGGTAGGCCAATTGTTAGTTCACAGGCAACCCTACAAGCTTGCCTTCAGGGTCCTAGCAACATCTTATATCATCACCTGCCGCTACCAGGTCTGTGCAGGATAAAAGTGCCCACCCACTGCCCCAGCTCTCTTGGTTCCTTTCTCTCAATCTCTCTGTTTTTCTCTGTCCCCGTGCGCGCGCCCGCGCGCTCTCTGTGTCTCTGTGTCTGTCTGTCTCTGTCTCCTCTCTCTCTCTCTCCCTCTCTCTCTCTCTCTCTCTCTCTCTCTCTCTCTCTCTCTCTCTCTCTCTCTGTCTCTCTCTCCTCGCCCTCCCCGACCCCATGGCTCTGTCCCTGTCTGTCTGTCTGCCTGTTTACTGTCCCTATCTCTCATCCTGGAGGCTGTAAGTCCACCCCCTTCCCCTCCTCAAAATAAACTTCCGTATACCAGATATGATATATGACCTAATCAAATACTATAAAACTGGTGCTGTGAAACTCTGCGGCAGGAGGGCGCTCTCCTAGTAGTGTCTAGGCACACTGGAAACCCTCCTCCTGCCACACCCACCTGCAGCATATTGCTTTCTGGTCCGCCGATTGCTACATTCTTGCATCCAACAAGGACCAGTTGATGAGTTTCCTTTTCCTGGTCAGGGAAAATGGCTACAACCGGCTTTTTTCACCTTCAC
Organism: Acomys russatus; assembly: GCF_903995435.1. Taxonomy (NCBI): domain Eukaryota; kingdom Metazoa; phylum Chordata; class Mammalia; order Rodentia; family Muridae; genus Acomys; species Acomys russatus. The sequence goes on along the minus strand of NC_067157.1, from coordinate 7,109,724 downwards.
CTGGACTTTTTCCCTAGATGAGAAACGCTCTACCGCTTGTGTCGCAAATCCTACTACGCGGTGGGACTGTGTCTGCTCGGGACCTGCCCCAGGCGTTGCCCAGTCTTTGACAAATTTGTGGGACAGCCTGTACCAACTCATGTTAGTTGAACTGTGCCCTCAGGACCCCTTGGTCTCAGGCTTGTGACTTATTTCTGAACCATGGGAATGGTGTCCTCATCCAAGCCTCCAAGTCCCCCATCAGGATACTTTTGGAGAAGCTCAGACCCCTACACCTAGCTCCTAAATTGCCCCAATATAATGCCCAAGTCTCCTTTTTTTATTCCTTTTTTCCTTGCTCCAAGCCCTGTTTCTTTCTCTCTGGTCTTCCAGCCTATACTGCTTAAACGTCATGTCTGTAGGTTGTAACAGGTCAGGGCAAGTCAATGCAGGGACGGCAACATCCTTTCCACTGCAGGCAGCTGTTCTCAAGATCACTCTGAGTTATATGCAAACAGTTTGTCTGTGAATTTGATCGCAAATTCTACTTAGAGTCTGATTCCTCCATGTGGCTCCGACTTTCTCTCCAAGTGGTCCCCTTCGCTGCTCACCCCTTCCTCCATGCCTGCAGGAGTCCCAAGCACTCACTTTTCCCCTTCAATGAACTCTACTGCAAAAAATCAGGCCTCATTCAAAGGCCCAAAGTTGGCATACCAAATTTCCAAATTCTCACAACCACAGACAAATGATTCCCAGACATCTAAACTCTGCTCTATGCTCCCAAAGCCTCTCACCTCTGAGGCTCTACCTCCCAACTCTTAAAAATCGTTTCTCTCTGATTTCTGTACACTCTACTCTCAAAAAAAAAAAAAAATGTATCTTACCATCATACTGTGAACTCTTATCTAAGGATTTATAATTTGCTCATTGAATATGGTGTTTAAAATCTAATTTCAACTCTTTTTAGGGTGTGTGTGAGTGTGTGTATGTGTGTGCGTACACGCACGCACGCACGTAACTCTAGTTCAACTTCATGTGTTTATATGTGCATGGAATTTGAATTCAATTCTTATTTAAAGATATATCTCTGTAGAAATATAAATATTTTTAAATAACAACTATGCCTACCACATGGCTTACAACCTGCCATGTGACTCCATCATCTTAATATGAACACATGGTATAAAGCACCAATTATGGGGCTGGAGAGCACTGGCTGCTCTTCCAAATGTCCCGAGTTCAATTCCCAGCACTCACATGGTGACTCACAACCATATATTATGAGATCTGGTGTCCTCTTCTGGCATGCAGGCATACATATAAACAGAACACTGTATAAATAATAAATAAATAAATCTTAAAAAAAATAAAGCACCAATTATGAAACCTTCTAGTCCCAATGAACCCTGCTTATTATTGTATTTCCTTTCAGACTAAGAAAGCAACACATCTCATTTTAAATTGGTATGGAATTTTATAAAATTCAAAGTTATATATTTATAGCAACCTGTATATGTGATTTAACCCTGATTCAAAATATTATTTATATAATGGTGAACTTTCAAGGTTATAAAGGTCTACTCAGATTAACAAAAGCTAATTTAAAATGTCTGTCTAACTACTTACTTCTTTGCCAGTTCTTGGATACATGAATGAGTGCTGGTTTGGGGTTTTTTTTGGGGGGGGTTGTTTGTTTGTTTGTTTGTTTTCTTTTTTTCTCCCACTTCCAGTTGCCTGGACTCTTGCCTTTCCAGCCAGTGGATTTGGTAGAATAAAAATTCAAGTGTAATTTTAAAGCTGTTTTATGGTCTTCTGCTGTATTGCCAGCTATGCAAATGGGTTATTCTTGACTCTTTTCCGAACCCAAGCATGTTTTTTAAGTCCAGGGTCAAAAAACAGGGTGTAGCTAAATCTCGTAACTTGGGGTCAGTGACTAAAAGTTTTTGCTTAGATAATCTTAAACCACGTGACATGATTCCAAAGATACTTTTAAGTTGAGATATATTAGTTCTAGAGACATTCAACTGTTTACAGTGTTAGGACTTAGTTCTTAGGCTCTATCTTATGCTCTATACTGGGACACCGTAAAAAGGTCAAAAGGGTTCCCAGTCCCTTTGTGGACTATGTTTATGAAATTGAAAGTCCTAGCCTTTAATGAAAATTAAGAAATGCAAGTTAATAGTCGCCTTATAAATGATCAAATCCTTTAACATGCCCAGAAAGATATTTGTCGTCATGCTAAGGACTAATGTGATTAATTACAAAAATTAAGCTTTATTTAGCCTCCTGTACATGTTTTTTAAGTTAAACAGAAAACAACTAGAAACAATCAAAGTTTGTCTATTTAGATCTACTTAAGATAGATGTGGTCCTCAGACACTTACCTATAAAATATGACATAATAATAAATCATAACATTCTGTTTTATGTTTGCAAGGCATAGTTTAGAGCAGATAATTAAAGACAAAGACTAACTCAGATATGCTATCCCTCAAGCCTATCAGAGACCTTCTGGATATGGCATTTAATATGTTTAAGCTTATTATGACAGACAGAGACTTTCAAATCCTAACAATAACTCCCCAATGTCTCCAATGACAGATGACTCCAACCCCAGACTGTGGTATGCTGTTCACTGCTAGAGCCTGCCCTGAGCTGTGGACAAACTGGACACCTAAGTAGTTACTGTCTCACATTGCTGAAGATGAGGTGAGGCCAGGCTCTCCTATGTTCTTCCTCCCACAGAAAAAGCCTCTCATCTTCTCTTCCCGATGGCCAGACTGCCTCTGTCCTCATTGACATTAGTGTGTCCCAGAAACCTGGGAGAACTGTGGAGGTAGTGGACTATGGACTAGTCTATCATTTTGATTGATACATAGGCAATTTAGATTATAATGTATCCTTCTAGGGCACTGATCAAACTGACAACTAAGCTAATGGGCAGAGCACTGGACACAAAATAAATAAATAAATCTTAAAAAAAAAGAAAAAGAATGTTCAGCCTTTGACATTAACTAATGGAGCTCTGATTTGTTAATCTAACTCTGGCAAAACATTCCACAATACAGCCCTCTCTCATAGTTCCAAGCTCAAGATTTTAAATTTCCTTTGGTTTGTCTTTTAAGTACAGACTTAAAAGTTGTTTCTCATTGTGCTCAATTTATATGCATCCAGTTTTCTGGACAAAGGGGGAAAGCCCATTTTTCATGATGTGCAGTTATACTGAAAATGAAGATCAAGTGAACTTTTCTCCTTCTGCTCCGTGGGAGGCTTCTGTCCTCCCAGAGCTCGCCTTAGGACACCTGAATTATTGTGTGACAGGCAACAGAAGGATTGAGAGGCTTCTGCCTTCCCTGAGGCCACCTCAAAAAGTGTTCATGCTGTTAACCTCAAGTCATTTCCCAAGCTTCTACTATGCTGTGACACAAAGATGTGTGCCTACTACCTTTTTCTACAATGTGTATTTCACTGTAGATTGTAAACAATAGTGATGCTAACATGTTTAAAACTTATCTCCTTTGTAAACTTTAAAAGACCCTTGTAAGCTACAGGAAATCCACTCAGATCCTCCTGGGTCAAATGGACTCCAGGTAAGAACTGTCTATCTACAGCCTAAGTTTGCTACCTATTTCCTATTTCAGAGGGTTGGATTCCTCCCCTTTTCCCTGCTTTTGTGACTTCCCTCCCCTAACTACCAAAACCATGGGTCCAGAAGTTTCAAGTGTGAACCTAAAAGAATGTTCTCCCTAACCTACTCAACTTTGTCCTCTGCCTATATATATATATGTTCCAGTATCCTGTCAATTCCAGGTGTTTCCTGAATCCAAGACAGCACCCAAAGCAGCTACCCACAGGTGCTCCAGTCTAACCTCACAGACTGCTGCAGCTGGTCCTGCACTTTCCTTCCTTCCTAGCTACAGATATCCTTACAGATCTGGACAGCAGTGAAACAGCTGGCTCCCCCAGGACTTCGCCAGCATCCCAATTCTCTTAGAGTCCCCAAAGTCAACAGGAAGCAATCTTTCTGAACACAACATCCTTATTCTCACCTCATCCCCACTTCCTAACTTTGTCATTTTTAATTAAATGAAAAGGGAGGAATGTTAGTTCACAGGCAATCCCACTAGCCTGCCTTCAGGGTCGGTCCTAGCAACATCTTACGTCATCACCTGCTATCTCCAGGTGTGTGCTGGATAACAGCTCTCTCAGTCTCTTTTTTCAATCCCTCTGTCCCTGCTTTGTCTGTCTGTCTGTCTGTCTGTCCATCTGTCTGTCTTTAACTGTCTGCCTGTGTATGTATGTATGTATGTATGTATGTATGTATGTATGTATGTATCTATCTATCTATCTATCTATCTATCTATCTATCTATCTATCTCTGTCCTTCTCTGCCCTCATGGCTCTGTCCCCGTCTGTCTGTCTGCCTGTCTACCGGCCCTACCTCTCCTCCTAAAGGTCCTATTTCCTCTCCTTTTCGCCTCCCCCAAATAAACTTCCTTATATCAGATGTTGTGTGGCATAATCATATATTATAACACCAATCACTTCCTGAGACCTCCCCTGGGAAAGGTGATAGAGCTCTGTCACAACCCCAGATTGTGCTACAGAGGATGATGCAAAGGAACCCAGGCTCCTGATTACCTGCAGAGGGAAAGCATTCCTGGCCTCTTTCTGCAATCATCTGGATCCATGTGATAACTCAGTGTGTCCACAAACCCATTTGATGACAGAAAAAAAAAAAAAAAAAGGCTCCTAAAAAGTAATGGACTGGATGATCTTCTAGAATACTTGTATGCTTTGAATATGTGGCCCAGTTCTGATGCCTGGCGGTGGTTGTGGGGCAGTCTTTTAGAGTCTTGCTGCTAGAGGACAGTGCTATTATAATGGAAGCATTTTCAACTTGAAAACATGTGGGCATGTGGACCACCAGATTTCAAGGTCCCATGATTGTTATGTTAAACACTCAGAGATCAAATCAGCCTCATAGTCAAGACAATCAGTATTGGACTGAAGGACAGGCTCAACAGCAGAAAAAATGGTAGCTATGATTTTCTCATGTCTGCCACATCTACCTGACAAAATTAAGACATTTGACTTCCTTGGACTTATGGAGCCTCTCAAGTTCCTGGGTACTCAAGGTGTGGGATGGATGAAATATTTCCAAGAGGAAAACTATAGGATTTTCTGTGGAACTGTATACTTTGAAACTCAAAAAAATAATTAGAAAAATGAGAATATGACACCAATTCTATCCCATGCTCAGGGTTCTTCATAGAATGAAATGGAACTTGCTAGATCTCCCAAATGAAGATCTGAGAGCTTCAGAGAGAGAGAGAAGCTAGGGATGCACCTCAGTGGTAGAACCCTTGCCTAACTGCTCATGTTCCCCGCCTTGTTTCCCAGCATCGCCATAAATCAGTTCAGAGATAGTTACCCCACACCCATTGCTACACCGCAGGAATCTTTCTCTTTGCTTGCACCTTGGTAAATGGAATTGAATAAAGCACTTTTACTCCAAATTATTGAAATGATGACCTCTCACCTGGTGTAAAATATGTCAGTTGTAATTATTCTGTGCCTAAATTTTGTGTTAATTGTAATTTTAATGTGCATACTTAGAGTTTGCGTGTTCCTACCCTTGAATAGTGTGATGCATCCCACTCAAATGTGTCTGTTGAGAAGTGATGAAGACCTTGCATCGGTAAAAGCTTGGCAATGACTTTGGGGTCCTATTTTATAGCATGCATCAGTGTTGTTCTAGAATGACAGAGAAATGATTTTAATAGCTAATTGGATATATATGTACCACTTAAATATACTTCCTGTTTGTGTAGAACTGACCATTTATTAACAGACTTAAGTATATTAAGAGCATAAGTGCATATATATGTGTATGTATGTGTATAAATATACTTTTATTCCTAATTTAATTCTCCCTTTAATGGGGAATTAGTGTGTTTATGAAATTTATTAGATAGATGAAAAGATTTACATGAGGAAGATTCCATTTTCTTCCTGTCAAGTAATGAGCAGCCATTTGTATGTTTAAAATAATAGTAATCACTTTATAAAATAATATGGTTGGTTTAAAAAAATCTATTGAAGTTTCACTTTTTGACACTAATACACATTTATTTGTTCAGCATTGGTTCATCCTGTGTTGAGGAAGGACCCACAATAATGGTGTCAACCTCTTGTTTCAAAGAAATGGATTCCAAATGAGGGAGACGATAAGGCAACTTTGATTGCTTATCTTGACATCGATTCTTTTCTGTTATAAGATGGAAGCTGTCTTAGTCTTTATAAAGTCCAATACATATTTTTAAATATGCTCTTTTGGTTGATAATTTTATACATAAATACTGCATTTAGATAATTTTTATCCCCCAGTCATTCCTCAGACACCTGCCATACACTCCATTCTTTCTCAAGTTCATGACCTTTTTCTTTAACACAAGATTGTGTGTGTGTGTGTGTACAAACTGTCAAATCTGTTTGGTATTGTTCATAAGCGTATATATTTATGGCTGGCCACCTACATTGGATAACCTAGCAAGGAGAAAACTGACATTTCTCTTATCAATAAGTGACTGACTGCAGCTGATCTTGTGAAGTTCGGCCATCAGTGTCAGCAAACCAACATTCTCAGGTCTTGTCTAGGCAATGTTATTATTTGGCATATCTAGGTGACACTCTTGCAACAGTCTTCCTGGTCCTCTGGTCCTCACAGTCTTTCTGACCCATCTTCCACAGTTTCCTGAGCCCTAGGTGTCTGAGTTATAATATAGATGTACTAATCAGAGCTGGGCAACCCACAGTCATTTATTCTCTGCATTATGACCAGTTGTGGATATCTGTAATCGTGGTCTCTATCTGGGGCATCTGGAAGCTGCTTTGATGAGGGTGAGGGCTGCACTGGTCAGTGGTATAAACATACATATTTAGAATATAGTTAGAAACCATATTGCCTTAGAAAAATGATAGTAGGAGGCTCTTCTCTACGTGCATGACCTCCCTGACCACAGATAATTGTCTAGGTTTACAGAACCAGGAACAAATTCCCTCCTCTTGAATGGACCTTACATCTAGTTAGACGTCTGCAGGTTAAATACAAGATGCAAGTGTCCTTGTTGAATCACTGGGGATACCTTGCTGGTCCCGCCATGGCTGTGGACCACAGACTTTACAACTTGGTACGTTGATTAAATGTGCACTGACTTGGCATAGTGATTAAATGTCTCCCTTGGAAGCTTGCACAGCACCTCTGATCCTACCAGAACCAGACCTCGGGGAAGAGGCTTTGGGAAAGGGGAGTTCCAACTTGAATCCTCCATCTCCTGCATCTGAAGACTGTGGTGTTTTGGGCAGTGAAGTCTTAAGATACAGTTGCAGGAGGGAACCAAAGACAATAACAATAGTTTATGCCACATGAGTCATTTCTTTGACCCTGCTAAACATTAATTCCAGAGGGTGTTTCCTTTGTCTGGCACTACATACTTGTTAGTTTATGGCTCTCAGGGAAAGTACGAATATTTTTATCTCATGTGACACAACTCACTTTAAACTACATGATTTTAATCTTGCCAATAATGATGGCTCTACCATGACCATAAGAGACTTCTAATGTCACTTTTCAAAGGAAGAGCTATGTAGCTCAGGCTAACCCTGAAGTCCTGAAACCCCTGAATCAGCATCTTCAGATGTGCTCCTTCTTTACAATTGTGATATCACATCTGGATCGCCTATTGTCTTAAATTCTTTTGCATTGCAGCAGGATTTTCATTGATGCTTAAGTTATTTTCTAAGAAAAATATGAATAAAAAATTCAGCAATACCTTATCTATTAATGAAAACTAAAAAATACTGGTCTCTGTGTACTAGGTTTTATATACTATTAAAAATAGGCTCAAATAAGAGAGAATTTGTTTATTTAAGATGAGATTGAGGTTGAAGTTCAGGTTTCTGAAATTCCAGTAAGAGTGTTACTGAATTTCTGGAGGCAACTGAGGGTGTGTGTGGAGTGCATTGCCTCTACCATCCTTAGTTTGTTTATTTGTTTATTTATTTACTTATTTTGGTTTTTTGAGGCAGGGTTTCTTTGTGTACCCTTGGCTGTCCTGGACTAACTTTGTAGCGCAGGCTAGCCTTGAACTCACAGTGATCTACCTGCCTCTGCCTCCTGAATGCTAGGATTAAAGGCATGGGCCACCACATCTGGCTGTATTTCTTGATTTGAAAACAAAACAAAACAAAACAAAACAAAACCCCCACACTTTTCTGCTTGTTTACCATTGGACTGTGCAAAACAAGTATTGGTGGCCCAACCAACCAGACTTTCCCACAATAAATCGGTTACTAATAACAGTCTGAATATGGAATATTGCTCACAGACTCAACTGACTGACACCCTTCCCAGGAGGGCCTGATTTGGGGGCAGGATGTGGAACCCTTTGGATATGGACCCTTACTGACTGAGCTGTTGACATGTTGGGGTTACACATAGTTCCACATTCTCCAGATGGCTATGCTTCCAAGTCTGTAGAAATGTAAGAAGGTGTTAAAAGCTCCTGACACCATGGGCCACGCTGGACCCAGATGCTACTCAGATTTCCACCTATAATCTGGGGACGTTGTCTACTACTTTTCACAGACCGTGTTTTCTACACCCTGAGTTTCTCCACACTGTATTCAACACCAGATCCTTATATATTTGATCTCTGTGGTACTTTTAACGAGAATGTTCCCCACAGGCATATGCATTGGAACACTTGGTCCCTAGATGGTTGCGGTGTTAGGGAGGGAGGTTGTGGAAGCTTCTGGAGATGGAGACTTGTTAGATGAAATCCATGCCTGGAGGCTGGCTTCGAGCGTGTCTAGTCTGCTTACTTCCTGTATTGTCTTTGCTTCCTGCCTCTGCTTGAGATGAGAATTTATGAGCTTCCTCTTCCTGCCACATTCCTGCAACTTGGTGCTATGCCTCCCACCGTGACAGACCTATAAGCTTCCCTTCCTTCTGTAAGATGCTTCTGACCATCGTGTTTTATCACCGAAACAGAAAATCAATCAACAAATGCAATTTCCAGGTAGCATCCCAGAGATCTTGCGAGATGTGGTCATTACTTTCAATTTATTAATGTAGGATAATAATACACCAGCCTTGATTTCCAGCCCTGGTGTTCTTCTGCTTGATTCTCTCTACTGCTGATGCTTTCTATAGAATTTTTACATTTAATGTATAAGGTTCACTATGTAGAAGACTTTAGTGCTTTTCACATTTTTTTCTCATCTAAATTCTGTCTTGTTGCCCTTATACATTCAGCTGCTTATTTGCATCCTCTCTGAAGTCATAGCTTTGTATTTATTATTTTAAATTTAATTTTCATTTGTGTGTGTGTGAGTGAGTGAATGAGTGAGTGAGTGAGTGTGTGTGTGTGTGTGTGTGTGTGTGTGTGTGTGTGTGTGTGTGTACTTCCATATGTTACATGTGTGCAAGTACATGGATGAGAAGGAGAAGCTCCATTGGAGTTGGAATAACACACAGTGGTGGGCCACCTGATGTGCATTCTTGGAACTGAATGGCTTTTCTGGTAGAGGAACAACACACTCAACCACCGAGCCTTCTCTCCAACTCTGAAGTTATAGATGTTTTGAATTTCACCTGACTTCTTAAATGAAGAATAAATTACATTATTCCCCCTTTCTCTTACTCCAGTGAACCCCTCCACTGTCTGCACACTCCAACCCATTCCAGTACTATTCACTGCCTCCCAAACTGATCACGTCTTTTAAATATATTAGAATTGTAACATACGTTGATAAGTACATATGTAAACATGTAATACATGAATACAATCTGTCGAGTCCATTTTCTGTTGCTTGTGTATATAATTTCATGGCCAACTGAAGTTTTTAATTATCTACTTTTAATTATCACAGCTTGCATTTAACAACCTAAATATTTGAATTAGACCTAAAAAAATATTTTAAAAACTTTTTATTCTTAAAAATTAAGCTTAATTCTGAGACTATAACTATCTAGTTTTCAACTCTATCAGAGACCTGAAAAGAAATAAATATTACCTGAATATGTAGGAAGTGCAGAGCAAGCAGCTTCCAAAGTGTAGACAGCTGGCTGCCAGAACAGTCACCCACTTTTTTTTTCTGCAACTGTGGGAACATCATTTTCTGGCCCAGAATTTCTGACAGACTTTTTGTGAAGCAGGGATTACGAAAGACTTGCCTACCTGGTCCTTGCAAAGCTTGGCAGTCAATTCCTCTGCATTTATTAGCTCATTTTGGGCAGCATACTGTCAGCAGTTGAAGAAAGGACAGTCTCTTGCCCAGTGGCTTGCTTACCACATTTGAAGCAAACTCTATAAGGAGATTCTTCAATGAGATGCTGCCAACAGCTGACATGTCTCATTGTCAAGTAATTCTTAAAATAATAAAAACATCTTTAAATGCAGTAATCTGTAGATATCTGAGGTTTCTGAGGTCTGTCTGTTTGTCTGTCTGTCTGTCTGTCTGTCTATCTATCTATCTATCTTATATTTGAATAAGCAAACATTGCTTGTTTCTAGCTACTTAATATCAGTTTAAACTAGGAAACATATTTCTGTAATAAACTAGACTAGTATCTAACATGACCTTGAGTTTGATTGTCTGACTGTTAATTTGCATTATTCTAAATACTTTGTAATAGCAGTTTTAAAAGGACTGTAACTTCACATATCATTTTTAAATGAGTTTCATAGGCATGATACCTTATATAAGAGTTGAGACATATATATATCTATACATATATACATACATATATGTTCATATTGTGTATTAAAATATATTTAATTTTGTATCAATATACAATAACCTAAACCAATGTAGCCCTTCAATTTGAATTAATTAAAATAATCTATATCAATATAAATATATTTAAAAATAGTAATAGCTTTATAGTTTAAGAGTAGAACCAATAATCTACCTCTTTATCCTATTATTCCTTTATTATTTCTATATCCCACCTTTTTTTCCTCCCTATTTCTCCTTCCCCATCACATTAGATAAGAGAGAAGGAAGGATAGAGGAAAGAAGGTGAAGGAGAGAAATCCACAGGCCTATGCTCCTATACCCTGTTTTCTCCCTGACCAAAACCATAACAGTTTACAACCAACCCCCTTTAATGACAACAAACATTCATCATCCATAGAATGACCAAAAGCCACCCACGTCTTTTTGGGAAATTGGGTGTTGTTCCTTTACATTTATTTCCTGTTGTTTTGGGGGAGTATTTTGGGAGGGTACCCAAGAAAAATTGGGATAATTTTCAGTCTTAAGATGGCCAGCCGTAACATTTCTTGCCCAGACTCTACGTGCTGTGAAAGGGCAGGCTTATTTGAAGTCTGAACTGGAACAGTCTGCGATGCTGGACAATTTAGCTAGCCATTTTAAGTTTTTCTGGATGTAGATTTTTGAGAACACAGCTACTGAGGGGTATGTATTTAGACCAAGCAGGATGTTGGAGCAAACATGTCAGCATCTCAGCATCCTTCAGGATGAAGCCTGTCAGTGCCGTTCTAACTTCATTGGTGTCTGGGCCTTTTGTCCTGTAAACGTATAAACTTTCACAGGTAATTTTAGAATGAATCAATTATTTTGTATGTATCAATTAATGCAGAAAATTATTACAGTAGCAGTTTTTTTTTCAACCAGCTAATTCCTCAATGATTGACACACAGAGAGACGATGGTTTGTTTTTAAACTGTAGGCACTATGCTGGCCAGATTCTGAGCCATTCTAATTGTATTACTCTTAAAACTCACATAAATGCCAATCCCTGGCCAATCCGATGACTCCTGGGTGGCTTCTGGTCCATCAGTCTGTCCTCATGTTCCTACTCCATCCCATGCAGCCACTGAGCTCCTTCTTCCTTTCCTTCTACTACATATTTTTCTCCCTCTCTTCATGGTCTCCTGACTCCATACCCAGCAACCTAAACTCTGCTTACCTATCTTCTGCCCAGTCAAAGTCTTTGGCATCTTAATTAACAAATCAGGGATAATTGGGGACCATTTCTTACATCCACAAGGAGATGGTTCATTCATAGCAACATATTTCCTGTCTTCAATTTTGAAATTAAAATGTCCATAGTCAGACCTAACTTAGCAGTCCAGTGTTTTTCATCAGTTGCGCTACTTGTCTCATTGATATTTTAAAAATTCAAAGTCAACAAAGCACTATTTATTCTTTCCCTCAGAGATTCCTTATCCCTTGCCATGGCAGCAAAGTATCAGAGTGGACCAATAAACCCCGTTCTCCCAAAAGCTGTGTCTAGGCCCTGAGCTGCGGGTCTCTAACGTGGCACCTGCCCACCCTTCCTTTCTGCCTCAGCACTGCCAGCCCCTCCATCTCACCCTGGGGCTGTGGAAAGAGGAGGAGACAAACTGGAAGCTCCTCAGAGAGGGCTGTCCATGGCGACATTTCCCGCCTTCGCCTACTACTATAATAAGAGCTGCCACCTTTCGTGCCTCTGAATGCCTATTGCCACCATGGGAACTGTGCATGAAGATGACAGTCTTTCCTGCTTCAGCCTCCTGCTTTCACAGGAGCTGCCCATGATGGCAGCATCTCCTCTCCGGTCTCTTTTGGCTACCCTGGCATGGATTCTTTGTAAATTTTGTAATGCTTTGTAAACTTTGTAAGCACTCAAGATGGGAAAGTGGCCAGACTTGTGCCTGAGAAAGTTCCAGTAGCACAACTCCTCCCCCAGACCTCTGTAAATGTCATTTCCAGTTCCTCAGTAGGACTCATGACAGATTAGACAAATTTGAGGTGAAAAATATGGACAAACTCCCACCAATCTCTGAGTAGGGTAACTGACCAATCATAGCTTCCACTAAACCCCAGCAATCCCAGAGCAGAAGAACCAACCAAACCATAAACAGGAAAACCCACCAATCTTTGAATTCCTCAAACTGAGGACCTGAAATCCCACCAATCCTCACTCTGGAAATCCTTGCCCTAGAAAGCCCCACCCCCTAAAAAAAATCCTATACAAAGATTGTGTCTGCCCAGTTCCCTGCTACCTTCTCCTGGGAGCAGAGGCAGCCACACTCCTGGATTTGTACCTCCAATAAATCTCTTTTAAGAGATTTGCTGCCTAGTGTGACTCCCTCATCAGAAGAAGTAATGAAGAAGAGAAGAAAGAAGAAGTGAAGAAGGGAGAAAAGAGCAGGGCTTAGGCTCCTAAGGTCCTCAGCTCCTCAAGGGTTGGAGAAACCCCCCATTGGAAGCTGTAATGGTTGGAGAAGAAGTGGGGCTCAGACCCCTAAGCTCGGCTCATCAGGGGTAGGGGTAACCACTGGTACCTGCAATGGCTGGAGAAGAAGTGGGGCTCAGGCCCCTATGCTCCTCAGTTCTGCAGGGGCTGGAGTAACCCTCCACTGGGAGCTGCAACCTCTCTGCGGAGAAGGCTTCCTCACACAGCTGTGTGGTTCCTGGGTTCTCTTGTCTCCGGATACCCTTCGGACACTGTCCCATCCCAGAGCTGTGTGGGGGCCCTGTAGTACCCAGATCGCCCAGATCTTAAGACCCCACAAAAGGCCACCAGGACTCCATACCGATGCAAAGTACACAGGGTCCTGTATTACGGGCTCGAGCTTGGACCACAATCCTTCTTGATACAATAGGATAAGAGAGTGGTGTAGAGCTTTAAGACCAATGGGGAGAAAAACCATAAGCGGGGGTTGTGGAATTCAACCTTTAGGCAGGTTGGGAGGAGGCTGGATCTCAAGGGGAAGTTTTTTTCATCTCAGAGGAACATTGGACGCTGATTGTATCTAACTCCAGTGGAGTTTCTGGAGACTGCTGGCAGGTGCCATTTACAACAGTGCGTGGTCATTCCCAGAACACAGGGAGAAGTAAGGGTCATCGAGAGGACAAGTTCTCACAGAACATACAGACCATGGCATTAGTTACAGAACATACAGATCACAACATGAGTTTGGTCCTTGCAGTACCTTTCCATCTGAACACCAGAAATGCCATCTAACAAACAATAATACATATGTCAAAGCATCATCAGCTTCAATCTATAAAGGTATCTCCAAGATAGCCACCATCTGTTGGAAGAAGGGCCAACTGTGTTTTCAAATGCTAATTCCAATGCCTTGAGATCTGGTTACCACCTTGCCATGGGCACTGTTATGAGTGTTGAACTATCTCCTGTAACCATGTGATGATAAGGAATGTTCCCCAATTGTCCCTGATTGGCTAAATAAAGATGCTGAAGCCTGCAAATGAGTATAAAGGAGGTAGACAGAGTTTTAATATCCTAGGCTTGGGTTCAAGAGGAAGAGAGGCTAGAGGAAAAAAGCAGCAGAGCAGCAGGAGGGGAGGGAAAGAGAGAGAGAGAGAGAGAGAGAGAGAGAGAGAGAGAGAGAGAGAGAGAGAGAGGAGTCATGAGAAGGCAAGATGGCGGTGAGCACATGGCTGTAAGGGCAGACTGATGGAGCAGGAGCCACCCCTGGAATCATCAGATTGGCAAGTGATTGGCTTTTATGTGGGTTTTAAAGGAACTAGGATTATAGTAGCTCAGAATCTGCCCAGCATAGTGCTTACAGCTTAATAGTAATCATAATCTCTCTGTGTCAGTCATTGTTGAGCTAGCTGATTAACAAAAAGTGCTGCTGAAATAATTTACTGTATTGGTTAATATAGAAAGAATAATTCATCTTTCTACAACAACCATCTCTAATAAATATGTAACCTCAGAGTCATCCTCCTCAGAATTCAAGGCAAAGCCCACTGGAATTATGAATATGCATCAGTAAGTAGAATCTGGGTTCTTAGCTCAATGTATTCTATCTCTGTGGGTTGCCATTCTAATTCTCGAAGCGTTAGTGGAATTTTCTCAGGTGGAACTATCTCTTTTTATGTTATAGTAAGTTCCAGATTGGGTTTCTCTGAAGATTCTTTATTCTGATTTCAAAAATCTTCTAATCTCTGTTCTAAGGCCTTTAACTGAGTAATCCGTTTCTCAGTCCCTTCCCTTTTCTACATCAGCCTGTTCTTATCTCTTCTAAAAAGGATATACAAAACTGTAATTATTTTGCTGTTGTTGTTTTCAAGATAGGGCTTCTCTGTGTAGCCTTGGTTGTCTTGGACTTGCTTTGTAGACCAGGCTGGCCTCGAACTCACATCCATTTGTCTGCCTCTGCCTCTATAGTGCACCACCACGCCCAGCCAAAACTGTAATTGTTACTGAAAAAATTATTTGTATGCTAAGAGAAACAAAATAATATGAAATTCAAATGTATTGTGTCATTATGTCTTCCTCCATTTTCAAATAGAGAATAATTTTATTTAATATCAAAACCTCTCCTAAGAACTTTCCTTTCTTTTTTAAAAAAGATTTATTTATTTATTATTATGTATACAGTGCTCTCTGCCTGCATGTACATCACAGGCAGAGGAGGACATCAGATCACATTATAGATGGCTGTGAGCCACCATATGGTTGCCGGGAATTGAACTCATAACCTCTGGAAGAGCAGATAGTGCTCTTAGCCGCTGAGCCATCTCTCCAGCCTCGAATTTTATTTTCTTGTACTTAAACCAAACACTTCTTCCTATGATTTTTTTTTAAATACCCATTTTTCCCTAGTGGTTATTTTGTTTGTTTCTTGGAGCTGCTCAGCTTAGCATATGACCACTCTGACTAGCTCTGGTCTCCTGAGGTGTTTCTTGCGCAGACCCAAATTGCACTTCAGTACCACAGGCTGCACCTCTGCTGCCAGGCAGCACTTGGGGAAAGCCCAGGCTGCCATGCTCTGAGGACCCACCCTGCCTGTCCTAGGACCACAACCCCCTCCCCCACGCTCATACACCCCCCACCGCGAAGCTCTGGAAAGCCTTTTGCCTGTGGAGAGTGCCTGAGTCTCCAGTATGCCCTCTCTTAAATTGATGCCTAAAAAAGTGCTCCAGGGATTGTGTATTTCCTATGTTTCCACCTGGAACCCCTCAGGTTCTAAGGCTGGATTCTAAGAGCTCTTATGTTGAGTGCTATTTGAAGTGGAATTATTTGGGAGGGCGTGGTACACCCTTTTCTCGTTTATTATCTATTAGAGTTTTCCAACCCACTTTAGACCACTTAGTTCATGAATAAAAGGCACAGAGACTTATTACATTTATAATAAGCTTTAAAGCACTAGAGCTGAGCAGATAACAATCTTCTAAGCTATTTTTCTATTTCCCAGCCATGTTTCCCAGTATTACTTGCCATATTGATCCTGTCTAGGCTGCGTCTGCTCCATCAGGCTATCCTTCACGGCCATGTACCCATGGTACCTATGACCTCATGGTGATTTCCCTCTTCTTCCATTCTCTTTCTTTGTGGTTCATATCTGAGACCTCAAGTCTGGAAACTGAATCGCCACCTACCTCTCTTATGCCCCACTATGAGGCGTCTAGCCCCTGAGCAGTGGGTCACTAAAACTTTAAGTGGCACTCTGCCAACCCCTCCTTCCCACCTCAGGACTGCCAGACCTTTCTCCCTGCCCTGGGGTTGTGGAGACAGGAGATAAAATGGCGGCTACTATCAGTACTTCCAAGGGAGCTGTCCATGGTGACTATTCCTGCCTCAGCCTACTGCTATGGGAGCTGACACCTTTCCTGCCTCAGAATGCCTGCTGCTGCCATGGGAGCTTTCTATGATGAAAACAATCTTTCCTGCCTCAGCCTACTGCCTTCAGTGGATACTTTGTCAATTTTGGACGCTTTGTAAACTTTATAACCCCTCAAGGAAAAAAAAATTGCCAGACCCCTGCCTGAGAAAGCTCCAGCAGCCCAGCTCTTCCCCCAGTACTCTGGAACTATCACCTCAGTAGGAGTCATCACAGATTATGCTAACTTGAGGTGAAAAGTCTATACAAAATCCTAGCAATTTCTGAGCAAGAGAATTGGCTACTCCCTAGGCTTTCCACTAAATCCCACCCATCCCTGAGCAGGAGAACCAACCAATCCCTGAACAGGAAAACCCATCAATCTCAGAGGTCTCCAAGTTCAGGAATTGTAATCCTACCAATCCTCACCCTGGAAACCTCTGGCCCCTAAGAAATCCTCTATAAAGGCTGTGTCTGCCCAGTTCCCTGCTGCCTTCTCCCAGAAGCAGAGGGAGCCACTCCTGAATTCTTCCCTCCTCTCCTGGACACGTCCCTCCAATAAATCTCTTTTAAGAGATTTACTGCTGGGCTGGAGAGATGGATCAGAGGTTAAGAGCACTGACTGTTCCTCCAAAGGTCCTGAGTTCAATTCCCAGCAACCACATGGTGGCTCACAACCATCTATAATGCGATCTAATGCCCTCTTCTGGCCTGCAGGTGTATATGCATGCAGAACACTGTAAACACAATAATAAATAAATAAATCTTAAAAAAAAAGAAAGAAAAAGATTTACTGCCTGATGTGACTCTCTCATTGGAAGAAGAAAATAAGAGAAGATGCCAGGGAAAGAGCATAGCTCAGGCCCTTAGGCTCTTCAGCTCCTCAGGTTTTGGGGTAACCCTTCCCTGGGAGCTACAATATCTCTGCAGAGGAGGCCTCCTTTTAGAGCTGTGTGGTTCCCTGGCTTCTGAGTCCCACGATACCCTTCTATCCAAGTACCAGGAAGGCCAAATAAATAGCATTTGGTGCCTTGACTTGGATACTCTTCCCTTGGGACCCTGCCGCACCTCAGAGCTGGAATACCTTTCCAGGCCTCTGAGTTGTGGGTTTCCTGGACACCTTTCCACCCTACCAGGAAGGCAGGCTAACCCCAAAACAACAATATTTGATCACTTCATGTTAAATGTCCTGCTCAGATGGAAAGGTGTTCTGGGACTCAGAAGCCCCAGAACCCCCAGCTCGGAGATGGGATGGTATCCCAATGGAAGGGGATCTTGAGACTCCAGGGCCCAGGCTTCCTCAGGAGAGGTGTTGCAGCTCCCAGAGGTGGTATGCCCAGCTGAGCCCAGAGCTCAGCAGCGCCAGCCCTGATCCACTTCTTTGTTTCTTCCATTCTTCTCTTCATTGCTTCTTGGTGTCTTCTGATGAGAGCATCACACTAGGCAGAAAATCTGGTAAAAGGTTTATTGATAGGATGTGGAGGGATGAGTCCAGGGTTGGCTGCCCCTTCTCCCAGGAAAGGACAGCAGGGAACTGAGCAGACACAGACTTTATATAGGATTTCCTAGCGGTGGGGTTTTCTAGAGCAGAGATTTTTAGGGTAGAGATTGGTGCGATTTCAATTCCTGAGCTTGGAGGAGCTCAGGAATTGGTGGGCTTCTGTGGCAAACTCAAGGATTGACCAATTTTCCTGCTCAGGGATTGCTGGCTTTTTCTTTAGCTTCTTCACGTAAAATTAGCATAATCTGGGAAGGGTCCTTTCAGGGCTGGAGCTGATCTTTGTGATAGTTTCAGAGGCTTGAAAATGCTGTTATGGCAGTTAGAGAGGTCTGTGGGTGGGGCTTGGATGCTAGAGCTCCTCAGGTAGGGGTCTGGCCACTTTCCTGCCTTGAGGGTTTACAGTGTTTACCAAGTGTACAACATTTACAAATGGAGTCCATGGCAGGCTTGCTGCTTGAGTCTGCATGAAAAGCTAACATAGCCCCACCCTCACCCCGCCCGTCCTTTTTGTTTATTTGTTTGTTTGTTTACTGTTGACAAACAGTCAGAGCTGGGGAAAGGGGATGATATTATCTTTAGACTACTTCCTGCTGAATGTGGGCGTAAAGGTCCTTGGGGGCAAGTTCAATATTCACTGTCAGGGTATAATTGGGAGTTTCAGGCTTCTGGCTTCAGAGCCAAGATCCAGTAATCCTCTAATAATAACTGATTAAAAGTCTGGTTAGATGTCTTTTGGATCTGCTTTTGAGTAAATCTAGACAAGAAGTCTGTAAGTCAAAGTATAATTAGGAGGATTAGGAAAAAGAGGAGAAAGTGGGGGGGTGGGGGGGGAAATAAGAGTAGTATCTAATTCCATATTGGACTGTTCATGATCCACTGACCAGAGGCATCAAGCCGTTTTTTTTACATTTTTGGAGATCCATCTGGAGTTGTAGGATCTTATCTTTTACTATGCCAGACTGGTTGATATAAAAAGCAACATTCCTCCCTGGAGAAGAGACAAAGCCCATTAGCTAACCTAATCCTCACAGATTTTGTAGCACTTACTATGGCCAGTCTGTTTGACCCTGGAGAGAGAGGAAGGTCTGAGGCTCCCGTTGGAGATCCTGAATGACCCGAGAGGAAACGTGACGGTAAACAGCTAGAGAAGCAGTCCCAGAGCACTTAGTGGGTAGGCAGTGGTAGACTTGAGTGCTTTAGGAAATTGAGCCATTATGAACACTTGGGCATAGGGTCTGCGTTGTGTTGTGTGGAGGAATGTCTTGAGTGAATGTGACAACTGTCAATACAGCGCTGTTTAGCCAATAAACTGGGCAGAAGCACAGGAAGTGGAAGGCAGGACTTCCTGGAGAGGGGGTGGGGCCAAGTTGGACAGTTGACAGGGAGAAAAAGGAGGGTTGACAGTGAAGGAGGTCAGGGGAGAGAAATGGCCCAAGGATCATAGTGTCAAGTGCTTGGGATATATGTGTATGTTATGAGGTTTAGAGTAGTTTGTTTAGTTTACAAGTAGATTTGTATCCAAATCTCCCCGGTGCAGTAGTGTTAACAATTTTAAAGTACATTTCAGACTCTGTGCCAGTTATTGGTTTTGTAGGCTGAACTGATACAAATTATTGTAGCAAATTGGCAACCAAGGTATTTAGTGTATCCACACCCTTTATAAAGGATACTTTGTTATAGTTTGGTGAGCGGAATAGACTGCCATGGTTCGTCTCCAACTCGCTAAGGCAGAAGGCCCCTGGATCCTTTTTGGCTTTTTCTTGGCTTTTTTATCCAGGGACAAAGGCAGAAAGCTGAGATATGCCAGGCTAAGTTACCAACAATGAGAAGGGAAGAAGGAACCAAACTCTTTTCCATAGAGTTGATAATGGCTGAAATTTAGAATTTATTAGCTGCAAAGTGTTTGTCAGCTCTCTCTGGAATGGGTCCACCTATGCGAATTAGCAATAACTAAATTCAAAAGAGTGGTGGACAGGGCTTCATTTGCTGAAGACTAAATTGGTACAACTGACCTAAGACTTAGAATTTTTTTTTTGTTAACTCTTGAATATTACTTGAGATTTTTGTAGATTTTGACTGGAGTTGACATGAAATATTTGTGCAGGGCAGTGGTGACACACACCCTTACTCTTAACACAATGGAGAAAAAGACAGGTGGATCTCTGTGAGTTCTAGACCAGCCTGGTCTCCACAGGGTGTGATCCCCGCCCCCACTCCACTGATAAGTTACTTTTAAAAACAGCCTAGGATTTAAACTGACAAAATTTTCCTTAACAGACATGCAAACTACATGCCTCTTACGTTAAAAAGCCTTTGTATGCTGAGTTGAGGTGTCACTGCTCTTGACAGCCGGCTTATCCCTCTAAACCTGAGCTACTTTCACGGGGGACAGGTGGCAGTTACACGAACTTACAGGTGACAAAATACAGATCAGCCTAGTTAGGTCCCTAAAAACTCAAAGGCTAAAATTCATATACTTAAAAGGATAACCTTAATACCTTTTCTTTTGCTCAGGGCAACCAGCTTGTCTATAAAATGGGATACATTTTCTTGGGAGACAGGTAGC
Organism: Acomys russatus; assembly: GCF_903995435.1. Classification (NCBI taxonomy): domain Eukaryota; kingdom Metazoa; phylum Chordata; class Mammalia; order Rodentia; family Muridae; genus Acomys; species Acomys russatus. The sequence goes on along the minus strand of NC_067157.1, from coordinate 7,089,023 downwards.
AGCCGAGCCTATCCATCGAGTGCCACAGAGTCTAGTGAAGGACATGTAGTTAAAAGGTGGAAGTGTCCACCCCCATGGACAGTAGGGATGAGACAAAACCACTTGCAACAAATGTAAAAACTGAGGTACAAGATGCCTATGGTATGGATAAACTCTAAAATGGGAGTTTATATAAGTGTGAAAACCCAGGTACAAGATGCTTAGGGTATGCATAAACTCTAAAATGAAAGTTTATGTAAAGTTTAAAATGTGGAAGCATCCATCCCCAATGGAGAGAAAGGGTGAGAGGAAAACACCTTCAATAAATGTAAAAACCCAGGTACAAGATGCCTAGGGTATGCATAAGTTTAATTAAGGCTTAATGCCTCTTCTTTTTGCTCAGGGAAACCAGCTTGTCTCTAAAATGGGATACATTTTCTCGGGAGACAGGTAGTAGTGGCCTGGCCATACATCAGGCACCACAGAACCTAGAAAAAGACATTTAGAACTATAAAATCTTGTTTTGATTTCAATAAAATAATGACTATATGTTCATTGGTAATGGTAACATTATACTTCCTCTTTGAAAGAGGTCAAAATGAAACAGACCAGGATGAAAGGGAGACTGCTAACTTAAGTCAGTCTATACGTACATGAATTCAAACTACAGAACCAGCCTCGATTGTTCTGTGCATCCTGCACAGCTCATGCATTTATAGTTTTAGAACTGTATAATGCTTGTGAGAAATTATATATTTTCAGAACAAAAGTACCAGGCATTGGCCGGGCGTGGTGGCGCACACCTTTAATCCCAGCACTCGGGAGGCAGAGGCAGGCAGATCGCTGTGAGTTCAAGGCCAGCGTGATCTACAAAGTGAGTCCAGGATGGCCAAGGCTACACAGAGAAACCCTGTCTTGAAAAACCAAAAACCAAAACCAAACAAACAAACAAACAAAAAAGAGGAAAAAAAAGGAAAAAAGTACCAGGCATTGATGCTGGATCAGACCCAGCAGGATGCATCCTCTAGCATGCTGAAATGCTGACATCCTGCATTCGTTGTGTCCCATCCACAAGTGCTGTTCATCATCGGAACAGAACATATCTCAGGACAGCTTTGAAGAAAGCTCCTGATTCCAATTGGTCCTGCATTACAGATTGTCCCACACAAGACTTTATTTAAGCCTGAATTACTCAACATTTAGAGACTGGATCACAAATGCTATCTCTACCTTGTTTAACCATTTTCCCAGTTTTATTTGGGCCCCTACATAGGTATTGTTCGTCCCAAATCAGACTTAAAAAGCCTTAAAAAGAGAACACTGTCCCATTTACCTTAAAGGGGGGCAGGGTGTTGGGTAAGGTTTAGGGCTATGAATGTTTATTTTCATTGGGAATTGCTTATGTTATTATTGGTCTTATTCAGAGAGAGAACAAAATTGGACTCATGGATTTTTCTCTGAGAATATAGAAATATATAGGGATGGTAGGATCAAAGGTAGATCATTTAATCTACTCTTCAATTTAAGGCCTTAATTGTTACTCACAAGGCTATTTTTATTTCATTGGTATAGAATATTATATATTGATGTAAAGTAAGTTTATTTTTAATTCATTGTACCATTCAATTTTATCACAAGAATATATATTGTAGGTTCAATAGATAGGGTAAGTTTTCAGATAAGGTCTTCAAAAACCTCAGAGACTTACAGAATATGGCATTTAAAGAATCATTTATTGCTTTGAGGATTCTTTGAAAAATGAGGCAGGTTGACTCCTGGCAGCACCCAGCCTGCCTCAAAGAAGGTAATGAGCATCGAGGAACCTCCTTATGGAGATGGCTTCAGATGTGGCAAACCAGCCACTGGGCAAAAATGTCCTTGTTTTCTGCCACAGACAGAATTCTGCCTGAAACGGGCAAACTTGGATGCAGGTGCAGTTGATGGCCAAACTCTGCCAAGACAGGCTGGGCAAGTCGTCAACAGTCCCTGCTTCACAAATATGCCTGTCAGATATATTGGGCCAGAAGGCTGAAGATGATGCTCCAATGTGTTAAGGAATTTTGAGTGACTGTTCAGGCAACAAAGTGTCTCTGTCATTTTTTTTTTTTTTTTTTTTTCCATTTTGGAAGCTGCTAACCTGCACTTCCTATTTACTCAGCTAATTAATTTTATTCCTTCTCAAGTCTCTGATGGGAATGAAGACAATGAAACATTATGAATATAACATGAATATAACGATTGTTTTGTGGTACTTGTGTGCGTATATTGTATACTGGTATAATAATATAAATGTTTATGTAAAAGTTTTTTATTAGACTGAAAAGGGAATTGTGGAGGAATGTTTTGAGTGGGTGTAACAACTGTCAATAAAGCACTGTTTAGCCAATAAGCTGAGCAGAAGCACAGGAAGTGGAAGGCAGGACTTCCTGGAGAGGGGGTAGGGCCAAGTTGGACAGTTGACAGGGAGAAAAAGGAGGGTTGACAGTGAAGGAGGTCAGGGGAGAGAAATGGCCCAAGGATCATAGTGGCAAGTGCTTGGGGTATATATGTATGTTATGAGGTTTAGAGTAGTTTATAAGTAGATTTGTATCCATTTAGATTCTGCCTGGTAAGTAGTGCTAACAGCTTTAAAGTACATTTCAGAGAGAGAAGTGGAAGAGATATGGGGTGGTAGTAATGTTTAACTTAGAGAGATTAATGAGGAGCAAGGTGAAAGAGTCTAATAAGCCAATTGGCAAGGCCATTAATGGTGGTTATGAGTATGACCCAGGAGGGGCACATAACTGACATTCACCAAAGCGGCCAGGCAGAGCCTTATTTTAATAACTGATATGCAGAAGTTAAGGTCTGAAATAAGAGATGGTGTGACAGAGAGGTGAGATCAATGATATGTAAGAGGGTGATGTTAGGGCCTAAGGGCCTTTGAGGAACATTGGACCACTTCCTTTACTGCGTCTATACTCAGAGGTTGAGAAAGTAGGGTGTTACCCTCTGTAATTTTATGGTGCCTGATGGGAGATGAATGCTATAGTAAAGTTTACCAATAATTCCTGTATCCCACGTGGGAGTGCCATGGTCCTCAGTTAGGATATAAAAAATTCCCCATTCTGCATGAAACTTAGTGTGCTTTTCCAAGTGTGCATTATGTCTCCTGCAGGACCAATGAGGACAGCTTCCATAAGTCTCTATGCAATGTGGACAGTAATCCCTATTTGATCATAGAGTAAACAAGCATAGCAGGCAGGTGTTGTAGAAGTTGACTTAGGTGTTATAGGGATTAGTAGCTCCTTTTGGCAATCTACTGGTGAACAATCCTCAGACTCTACCACATGAATGGTCTGGTTGAAACTTTGAACCTCAAATCTCCATACATAGTGCTCACTACTGATGGATGTGAGCAAGAGAAAGCAGATGGAGAAGAGGTGGGCCATCCCTCAATAGGGTTGAGCTTGGATCTCCACAAATGTATGAGCTCTCATTCTTCTGATGATCCAAGGCAAGCTGTTCAACCTTGGTATCTTCTGACACGTAAGAAAGTAAGGTCCTGTTGGGGTTGAGATGTGAAAAGGAAGATTACCTTGACGTAATGGTACAAAGGGTTATAGATGAGAAAGGTGAATCCAGGGAGGGAAGCCATCAAGTTTAGCTGCAGCTGGAATATGGATGACCCTGAAGAGACCTGCCCATTAGAAGAAAGAGGAGGAAGATAGTGACCAGGAGGAGAGAGGAGAACCAAGTCCCCAGATGTTGATTGAGGAGGAAAAGGAGGTCAGGATGCTGCTGAGGCAAGTCATGGTGAGTGTAGTTCCCTAGGAGCATGTGAAGATATCATAGCAAAGGAGTAAAGAGGTGACCCAAGAGAGGTGATGGTTGAGACATGAGGACCGGAGGCAGGACCAACCGTCTATACATGAGCTCAAAATGTGAAATAGAGAGAGGTTTCTTTGGGAGGATTCTCAGTCTCAGGAGAACCAACAGCACAAGTTTTATCCAATTGGCATGAAGTTCTTGAGAGACTTTGTTCTGAGGGGGTGGTAGAGAAAAGAGTATACAGGTTTGATACCCCAGGGTGAAGAGACATTACTGCCAAGTTAATAAGTTGGAGATCCTGAGCCAAGCAATATGTTTCATTGAGTATTTTAACCACAAATATGGGGGTGTTAAAAGGGAAAAGATGCGGGGCATAGTAAAAAATGTTTTTAAAGGTCAGAGATAATGGGGTTAAATCCCCCAAGGTTTTGGAGAGAGAGTGGGTAATGAGCCCAGGTGATGTATTTGATGAGGTTTGTAATAGAATGATGTGAGGAGGATGGTGTTTGGCTGTAGAGGGGTTTTGGGTTTCCCATACCTGATAAGGGAGAAGGTATGCCAGGCTGTGTGCTTTAGAAGAGGAGGAGTGGAGGAGGAGGAGGAAGAGGAAGAAGAGGAGGAGGAGGAGGAGGAGGAGGAGAGGGATGGCTCGTGACACTGGGGTCAAGCAGATGTGGGGAGCAAAATAAATAGAGGGTTCCATTTTGGCTAAAGGTTCGTTCCCAGCAAGGGGGATGGGGCAGGTTGGTACCACTAGGAAGGAATGGGTAAAGGGAGTACCCCTAAATATGTAGCTAAGTGATGGGGTTTGGTGAGCCTGGTAAGGTTGTCAATAGGGAAACAGGAAGGAGAAGCGGGACTCTGGAATTCCATCAGTACTGAGCGGGTGGCCCCAGCATCCAGAAGGAAGAAGATTGAATGCCTTGGTACCATGATGGTTACCCAAGACACCCTGTCAGAGATGGTGGTGGTTGGGCCAAAAGAGCCTGAGCCTCTCCAGTTGTCCATGGCCAGAACGAGGATATCGGCTGGACGGCCTTCTGGGTCTGATGCTCTTACACCTCAACCTCAAGGAACATGAGGACAGTCAGAGAAGTTCAGTGTCCCTCTTGGTGGCATTTTGGACATGGTCACAATGGCTTACAAAACCTCAGTCAGGCCTGGGCACAGTGACCTTCCTGACCACATTTAAAACAGGGATCAGGAGATTCTCAGACTTTGGGAGGTTCAGGAGCGTAGGTAGTTGCTGAGGCTGGCCAAAAGGCCGTAGACAGCATCACGTTTTTTGTTTTCAGGCTTTTTTTTTTTTTCTCTCCCATAGTATACTGTAAAGGCCACAGTTGAGATATATGCTTGTGGAGTCAGGGGTACTTTCTCTAGACATTTAAGCTTGTCCCTAATATCAGAGGAACTCTGACAGAATAAGTAGGTCATAGGGAGTTGTCTCCCATTGGGAGGCTCAGGATCCAGGTTGATGTATTTGTAAGGCACTCTAGGAATAGTGATGGGTTCTCATGATTGTCCTGGGTGACTGCTCAGAATAATTCACAATTTACTTCTTTAAGAGCAGCCTTACAATGTCTGTCCAGCAGACAAGTTATGACATGATTCCTAGCTCAGATGTCCCTTGGGGAATTGTAATCTCATCTGGGGACTGCCTCAGTCCCGGTAGGGTTGGCAGCTTCTTTTTGGTGGATTTTATCTGAATGTGCCCTAACCTGATCCTAGACTGACCTGCCTACCTCAGGGAATAGATTGTAAGGATCATATGGACATTCTGGAAGGTGAAAACATACGATTGGGTAATATACTGGAGTTATTTAATAAAGGTGGAGGAATTAGCAGTATAGAACTTCAATCTCGTCTCTTCTGGAGGTAGCTTGCCTAGTGAAAATGGAACATGTACTCTGACCAAGTCATCTACCCCAGTAACATCCCACAAAGAGAGAGCCAAGGCAGGCCTCGGCCAGGAATGGGAGGTAAAGGAGGTCCTTTGGTGGAGTGGGAGCAAGCAGAAGGAGAACTAGAAGCTGCTGGGGTGCTAAAAGTGGGTGCCAAGGACAGTTGAGTTAGACAACCTACTGCTGAAGAGGGAGAAAGAGAAGATGGAGGAGTGGGAGAGGGGGAGGTGTTAGCTCTGTTTTTTAACAACTAAACTTTATTATACAACCCAACTAGCTTACACAAGAAGGAAAAAAGGTTAAAGGGACAAAAGACTGAACCTTCCGGTATCCGTTCCATGGGATGGGTCCTTAGGTGTCCCTCTGGCCCGTGTGCTGGTCCAGTCTGTTCGCTGCTCCACACGCGCTCAAGCCCGGGCTGAACTTGTTGGTCTCTCCTCCCCACCTGCCTGAGTCACATGGGAAGGGCGGTCTCCTTCTCTGTTGAGGGTCAATTAGAAAAACAATAGCCCAGTTGGGGTTCCCAGGTCTGCTTCCTGAATTCCAGGCCCAGGATGGCTCCACTCAGTCTGTCACAAGGTATTCATGGGGTGCCCCAAGGGGAAAGCCCGCCAAGACTGCTTCCACCTGTGACAAAGCTTAATCTTTCCCATAGGGAGGAAGCTGGGTTTAGACTGATGGGAGAGGTTGGTTAGCTAGATCAAAATAGTGGAGAAGGCATCTTGCTCGGGCTTCAGAGCTAAAAGGAACTGAGCAGGGGAGCAGGAAGAACAGAAGGCACAGAGCAGAGATCGGAGATGGCTCAGACACAGGCAATCTCTTTCCATTTCCCTGATTAATTGCAGTATTTGTAAAGCTCCTGAATAATATTGGAATCTAGGGTGCTATTACCAGGCCATTTGGATCATTTGTCTTAGAGGTATTGAGGACAAATTTTATTGCAAGGTTGAATAAATTTGGGGCCCTTCAGGTCAGGTGGAGAGGCTGAAGATTTTCTAGAAGACATCCCAAGGATGAATGAGAGAAATAGAAGACACCATTCCCATGGATGAGAAAGGGGAAGAAAAAAAAAATGCAGGAACGACACAAGTCAGCTACTCAGCCAGGATAAGAAGTTAGCCTGGCTAAGCCCAGAGAAGAAAAAAAAAAATCCCAAAGGCAGAGAACAGAGCTCTAGGAAGGTGGTCTCATCTACAGGAAAGGGTCAGGAAAAGTGGTTGTGAAAGACACAAAGGCCTAGAGAGCTGTGGGATTATAGGCAGCTCCAAAATGAAGGGGAAGAAAGAGTCAGGAAGGGGTGCAATGGCCCAGGAAGGCCTAAAGGAGCTGCAGGCTTACAGCTCCAATGGTGAGAATAGGGTGAGGTGAAGAGTGCCACGGCTGGGGTTACCTCCTCTCCAAAAGTACCAGAGGGGTTCCACAAGCTGAATAGTCACTTCCTTGGACTCAGCGAAGTGCTTACATTGACTAGAAGGAGAAGCTCATAGAGTTGTTGCAGGTGGATGGTGTGTTGAGGTATTGGTAAGCTAGCAGGGAAACTAGAGATGATGGAGAGGGTCCTAGTGCGGCTCAGAGCCACCAGAATGAGGGGAGCACAAGCACCAGAAAATCCTAGCCAGGACATGGAACCAAAATGTTGGCCTTTTTGCTCAGATGGAAAGGTGTCTTGGGACTTGAATGCTCAGGAACCACACAGCTCTGAGGGGGCAGGGAAGGTATCCCAAACACAGAGGCTCAAGAACCATACCACTCTGAGAGGCGGGGAAGGTATCCCAAACACAGTAGCTCAGGAACCACACAGCTCTGAGAGGAAACCTCCTCAGCAGAGGTGTTGCAGCTCCCAGGGTAGGATATTCCCAGCTGAGCTGAGCTCAGGAGCATCAGCCGTGCTCCACTTCTTCCTTTCTTCTCTTTATTGCTTCTTGACTTCTTCTGATGACAGAGTCACACTAGTCAGCAAAAATCATAAAAGAGATTTATTGGGAGTTTCCAGGGTGTAGAGGGATGAATCTAAGGTTGGCTGCCTCTGCTCCTAGGTGAGGACAACAGGGAATTGAACAGACACAGCCTTTATATAGGATTTCTTAGGGGGTGGAGCTTTCTAGGGCAGAGATTTCCAGGGTGAGGATTGGTAGGATTTTAAGTCCTGAGTTTGGAGGAGCTCATGGGTTGGTGGGTTTTCCTGCTCAGGGATTAGTGGCTTTTGTTCTGACTTTTTACCTAAAATTTCCACAATCTGTGAAGGGTTCTATTGAGCTGGAGATGACCTTTGTTGCTCAATATTAGCTTATACCATGAACCCTGAGATTGTGTTTACTGGAAAAAACCTGTTTCTTGTTGTGGTGTGGCTCAGCCCTTGCACACACCTTTAATCCAAGAGCTTTCTGTTTGAATATTGCTAACATGATTAAATAAAGTTAACCCTAGGTCAAGAATCAGAGCAAGTAACCAATTGAAAGGGTGTGAACATAGAGAGAAACCATAGAGAGTAAGAAGTCAGAAGGCCAGATAGAGAGAGGCCCAGGGAGCAGAAGGGAGGAACATTCAGTGTGAGAATTTTTGAGATGGCATGGGAAAGGAGGACTTCTTCTGGGACCATCAGCTGAGGATCAAGGTCAGCTGGGTGCTTTCTCTGCCTCTCTGAGCTAGCAGGCTTTCACCCCAGCACCTGGCTTCAGAGTCTTTATTGGTAAAAATCTAACGATTGAGATTTTGTTAAAAACAACATTTGGGCCAGGCATGGTAGTGTACACCTTTGATCCCAGCACTCAAGAGGCAGAGGCAGGTGGATTTTCATGAGTTCAAGGCCTGCCTGGTCTACAAAGCGAGTACAGGACCGCCAAGGCTACACAGAGAAACCTTGTCTCAACAAAACAAAACAAAACAAAACAACAATAGCGTTCCAATGTGTGGCATGACCACACAGACAGACAGATCACAACAGCTGTGGACAAACTGAGAAGCCATCAGATGTGGTAAGTCACCTGGGAAGTCTTCAGTGATAGAATTAATGATGGAAAATATCATAATACAAGGAAGGGGTTAAGATCCTGTATAGTGCTACATTATATGGCTTGAAAATAGAAGCAGCAAATGAAAAGATAAATGACTTGAGATTGACATAATACCGATTATAATCATTATCAGCCTGGTAATTAATATTTTATCCTTAATAGACATAGTGGCTTTCTGTGTCTCTCAAAGAAAAAAACTTTAAAGATACAGGAAAAAGAAAAATATGAAAGGTGGATTGATAAAATATAAGCCTCATAAGAAAAATTACAGAGACTTATAAATAAAAATGAGAAAAATTCTCAGACATAGGGAGATTTAGATAAGAACCTACTGTACTACCACATGATGAATCTGAAGAAAGGCAGTCTAATGCTGTTAGAAAACCAACCTTAGTTTATCCAGTCGCTATACAAGTCTTAACAGGATATGATAGGCAGCCCCAAGGTAATGAAGAAGTTAAATGGAATCCTATAGACATATTAGATTTGAGGAGACTTAAGGAACTGATATGGGATGTATTCACCCTATGTGAAACAGATATTAAATTCATGGGCAACTTAGAACAGAATTATCTCCCAAGATGGGAGAGATTTGGCAACAGCAATATTGGAAGTTGGTCCTCAGCAACTGAACATGGTGGAAAGAGGAAGCTAAGGCCATACAGCAACATAAGGCTAGAGGTATTAATATTTCCCAGGATCATGGGAGACTGTTGTGTCCTGTTTAAGCTCTCTAGCCCCTCTGTTAGACCTGCCTTAGTTCTTAACACAACTATAGCTTCTGTTAACTATAGCTTCCTTTAGCATAACTTCAGCCATTTCGTTTTCAAGTCTCATTTTGATCATAAGGTAAAACTAAGTTCAGGATTCAGGTTCTGCCTGCCTGGGAGCTTGGCTAGTCTTTTACTTACAGTTCAGTAGTTGTTGAATGTTCTGCTTGAATTAATGATTTATGTTCTACTTAAAACAAAACAAAACAAAACAAAACAAAACAAAGAACAACCCACAGTACCCTGCTATGTTCCTTTCTCCCAGCGTGATGGGGAACTGGAAAATCCCCAGGCCTATATCCTAGCCAATCAGATTAAAATGCTTTGCCTAGCTACCTAATACTTTGTTTAGCTGGTCAAAATGATATAAGGATGCTCTTGCTTCCCTCTTGGTTATTTGGTTGTTACCTGATTATGTTTTTTCTTATAAAAAGCCTGCCTTAAAAACAGACTAGTGTCACAGTCTGGTTCTCCAGTCCTGACTGTGTCCCTGACTTGTCAGTCTCTGTGCAGTGTTAAATAAACTTCCATCAGTCTGAGTCTGGTGTTACTCCCAGACAGAAATCTCTGGTTTTGCTTTGTTGTCTTTCTGCATTGCATTAAAAGAAAAAGGGGGAGGGGTTGGGAGAATGGTTGAACAATTGGAAAAGCTGTGAATGGATATGCAAGGGTTTGAAAAACAAAGAAGTGGATGAAATAGGAAAACTGACAGTGTCACTCAATTCTCCCCTTCTGGAAAGGATTGCAGAGTTGGCTGTGCAACTAGAGAATTTAGGAGTAGAAGTTGAAATGCTTGGAAAGCAAAAAGTGCCGTTGATAAAGGGAGCACACCTGGTAACTGAGAGCTGGTGTTTCCCACAGTTACAGCCCTGCCCAGCTCCTCGCACTTTCCCACTTTCCGTGTCAAGTTCCCACAGCCCTGGGCAGGCTGGGGAGCTAAGAGCAGCAGAAGGCTGTACAGGCCAAAGGGGCTAAGGAAAGACAACCAGTTTCAAAAAACAAAAAACAAAAACAAAACCAGGTCAATCTTGAGCAAACTGATCCACCAGAGAAGCAGCGTAGGCTTGTGAGATCACTACCATTAACTTTCCCAGTAGCCACCAAAAGCCATAGATATCAAAATGCTCAGTGCTTCAATTGCGGTAAATCTGGTCATTTGTAAAGAAACTGTGACCAAACCGCTAAAAGCCTCAGAGCTCAAATGACCCCTGCTTTAAGTTTAAGAAATATGGTACGTTCCTCCAGAGATGCACATGGACCATTTCTGGCAGTACTGGGCTCTCAGCAAGAATGTTTATGCTTCCAGGAGTTTGTAGACACTGTGACAGAAATCATTCCAAAAGAGACGTACACGGTAACCTCTTGCCATTAGGAAGCAGCTTTGAGTCCTAGCTTGAAGCTTGGCAGCAATAAGTACGAGCTGTTCCAGACAAGAGCAGCCGAGAGTTGTCAGGTTATAAAAAAAACTATCAACCCAAAAACCTTTTGGTTCGTTGATAATCTCACTTTAAGAAAACAATAGAAGAGGGCATTAAAAAAAACAAAACAAAAACAAAAACAAAAAGGGGGACATGTTATGGAAGTTTTAGTTTCTCAGTTATGTTATATAAATGTGTTTTTGCTTTAATCTCAGGTGTGGGCCAAACAGGTCCCAGGGACATCCTGAAACATCCGAGGCTGTTGCTAACACAGAGGATTGCTCTCCACAAACTGGCAGTGGGGCCTCCTTGCTGAGGACAACATGCACACAGTTCATTGACCATGGAGAAATCGAGGAGGTACCAATATGGAATCGTTGCCCCCTACAGCCTAGTCTCTGGAGCAGAAAGGTACTCTGCAGGCCACAGGAGGAGACACTTCAACACCATCCCAGCCACGAAACCTCTGACCTAAATCTGTCCTGCCTAAAATATGCTAGGGCAATGATGGCACAGAACTTGTGGGACGAGCCAAGCAATGTCTGATTTGACTTAAAGCCACTCCATGAGAATGAGCCTATTCCCAACACTGCTTGGGTAATCAAGAACAGAAGAGTAGATAGCTCAGAGACCTAGGGCAAAACCAAACACCACTGGTCCAGAGAAACAATATATAAGTAAAGAAACAAACAAAATAATTCCTAATGGTACCCTGCTACACTCATAGACCAGTGCCTTATCCAGTCATCTTCAGAGAGGCATCCTCCAGCAGCAAATGGGAACAGACGCAGAGACCCACAGCCAGACATTATGTGGAGGGAGTCTAAATTGGAGAGCTTCTATCAATATCTCCCTTCATAGCCCAGGGGAGCCTGAGGAAGATGAGGCACAAAGATTGTAAGAGCCTGGGGGCATGGAGGACATGAGGAGAACAATGTCCTCTAAGTCAGCTAAGCAAGGGACACCTGAGCTCTCAGAGACGGAAGCAGCAAGCGGTGGGCCCACGTGTGTCTGCACCAGGCCCTCTGCATACATAGTATAGCTTTAAAAAAAAAACAAAAACTGAGAGTCTGACTTTAAGAACAAGTGGATCTCTGACTCTTGTGCCTGCTCTTGGGACTCTTTTCCTCCTGTTGGGTTGCCCTGTACAAGTTCAATATGCTAGTATTTGCTTCATCTTATTATATTTATTTTGTCACATTTGGTTATGTATTAGGAGCCAGAGAGGGAGTGGACACAGAGGGCAAGGGAGGTGGGGGGGGGGAGGGGAACTAGGAGGAGCAGAGGGAAGGGAAACTATAACCAAGATACACTGTATGAGAATAATTGAAATTTAATTCTACAGTTACCTAATACTTTTGAAAAAAGTTAGTGATTAATCTATATAGCTGCTTAGTTACATACTTGTGTTTTACAGATGGCAGCTCTAACTACAGCAAACCAGAATTTTAAGTTGCTTGTGGAAATTTACAACTCTCAGCTTTGCCTTTTCTTTGTGCAATGAATTTTCTATTCTACTTTCTTCTCCATTGTATTTTATACCCTCTGTTGAGATCATTTTTTTCCCCTTTGAGTTATTTACAGATCTTTAGAAGCTCTTGGGTTCATTTTGATGTTTTGGAATTCTTAGATCTATACTTGAAACTGAATGAAATATCAGAAAAGTGGCATCAAAATCTCCTTTCTAGTATGTATCTAGATAATTTTATAACTGGACAGTTCAGGATTCACTGTCTTAATATTAGAGATAGTTTATATTTTGCTAAGCTTAATTTATTTTATATTCTGGTGAAATATTAACAAGTGCAAGGATCTTAGTTTCTAGTTCAAAGCTCAGATCATAGTGCTGAGTCTGAAATACTTTTTAAAATGTGAGTCAAAAAGTCATTTAAGGAGAATTAAATATTTCTTTTTTTATGTTATACAGAGTTTATTAAATGAGCATGGGGGGAGAAGGAAAGGGAGAGAAGGTAGAAAGAGAAGTAGAGAGCAAGAAATATTTCTTTACATGCTGTTTGGAAGTTGTAAAAATTATACTGAATAATAGTGTGATTATCCTCCAAAATTAAGTAAGTAATAAAAATAAAATCCTCTTCAAAGCGACTTGGAGTGTTTGAACATATCATTAGAGATGCATCTTCAGGAAAAATTCAGTTTTCTTTTTAATGAGACTCCTGAATCAAGTTATATATTATCTGGGGAAAAAAAGACGTGTATTCCTTAGTAGGAATACCAGTCCAAAGTTGGAAAGCCACAGTTCTTGTACATCCCACCTGCTCAAAGTAGAAATCCATACTAGATTAAACTCAATAGTCAGTGACAAGCTGTGATCGTGGATGTGTCAAACACTGAAACAGGTACTGAGAAGATGCTTTTGACCATCCTGATTTTTATCTTTTATACATATGGCACATACTGACATTAACAAAAACCAAAACCAAAAAAACCACTAGTTTTCCTTGCATAGATAAATCTGCTTCCAGAAGACTTGATTGTAAAATAGAAGTTCTAGTATCAAGAATGGGGTACATGCTTATGAGTTCTTGTCCAGGGTTACCTGGATCCTGCAAAGCAACACAAGGAACTCCCATTGTTGTTGGCTGCCTATTGCAAATAGATAGAATGCTTCTATTGCTAAAGACACAGCAAGCGTTGGTCCCAATGCCTAGAGAAATCATTCCAGGACTGGGCTGGACGTTTCCTCTCTTCTGGTTAGCTTCCACAGTACTGGAAGATGCTATCCAGGACCATGAATAATCTCAACCAGCTGTGCATGCTACCTGCAATACTGCTGGTATACTAGTGACAAGTTTGTTCGGGAGGTAACCAACTGCTTTCTGGTTGGTTTTGAGCAACATTCCACAGGAGGAAACTCACATCTGGTATTATAAACCTAGCTAAAAGTGCATGATTGGGTGGGCAGGTCATAGGTCCAAGTAAGGAATCTACTGCTCTTGTTTTGGTAAATGGTCATAACGTGTACATATTTTTTCCCTAAATAACTATCCTTATGTCCATGATCACTGCTGATGCCAGCTTTGATTAAAGACTTTTTTTTTTGCAATGCACAATGGTTATTGCAGAGACTTGTTTAAGCACTAAGAATAAATGACTGCTTATGCTCAGCCATAAAAGGGACATCATCTCCTGCAAGGCTCAGGGAACCTCACAATAGAAGGATGTTAATCCCACTGGAAGAGAATAAGATCACACTACAACAAACTTTGAGCCAAATCTGAACCAAGCTTTATTAAACACTGCGCAGGACAATGGGCACTGGTGTCAGGTCCATATCTAGGACTTTCAGAATATGGTACCAATTTACATTAGTCAGAGGCTTACAAAGGCAAATCCCACAAGGCTCTGTGCTTCCTACCTCCATACAATCAGGGGCAGGCATACATCATGATGTACTTCTTGCCTATGTACCTCCAACCTACATGTGATCAAGCACTTCCTGTGTATCTGCAGCAACGCGTTTCTTTACAAAAGCAAAAACAAGTGGCTTGTTGTTTTAGATGAACAACAGTCCCCAGCCTTCCAGGACGTTATCTAAGCTCAGGCAAGTGGGGCATGCAGATTAGAGGCATTTCTGCTCTATAGATGCAAGCACAGAGATTTCAACTTAAATCATAACTTTAGCTGTCACAACGGAAAGAAAAATATAAGCGAATAGGAATAGCGGGACGGGTGGAATATTCAAAGCAGGACACAATCCACTAGATTCACAGCAGCTGTAACATCTACAAAATCTGCACAGCATTTGTGTCTTCTACATCCTGTCATGGGAGGAGAGAGCTTTTAAGGCCTCATCCCTCACTCATATGTAGTTAATGGTTGATGGGGGGCAGGGGAGGGAGAGACATGTTCTCCAGAGGTATAGATGTTGGTGAGGTGGCTATGTTCCTGTATAACCATTCATCCATTTGTTTTAAGTAGCCTTAGTGAAGCCCATTGAATCATAAAAAGAAACAAGACATGAAAGTAAAAAAGTAGAAAGTAGAAAATTCATTGTACTAGTCAATCTCCAAAAAAGAGTCTTCTTGTAAAAACAATCCAGTGCAGCCAGGGAGACATAAAGAAAGCCTGTCTCAGCAAACAAACAAACAACCCTATGGAGTGAAGGCAGAATAGAAAGATAGGGAAAATTAGGGTAAGGGAATCTAGAAAAGGAAAGATTCCCTCATACCAAAGTCTAGTTGAAGTCTCCTGTCAGTCCCGAACTCTGACACAAATAACAAAAGTTGCTGTAAGACTGTGAGCATTCTGCTTCAGTCCGCCTACCTATGATGTCATCACTTACCTGCCACAGGGGTGTGATCCTGCCCAGGGCCATATAAAAGGACAGACCCTCTGCGTGTTTTCTCTCTCTCTCTCTCTCCACTACTTCTTCCCTTTCTACCCCCTTCTCTCCCTCTAAGCTACCCCCTTCCCCCTTTCCTTCTCCCCGCTCCATGCTCATTTAATAAACTCTGTATAACATAATATCTGGTATCTTGTATCTATCATTATTTAATTAACAAATATAAAACTGACTATATGCTAACAATTTCTTTGTAGAGATAGTTCAAATAAGAATATTAAAATAGCAATAAGCCCCACCTAAATCCTAAGGGTATATGGCCTTCAAGCAAGGCTTTGCTCTCATCTGTGAGCCTACAATTTTCTGGGGAATCTTACAAATGAGACAATAAAATTGGTTTACAGTAAACACAAGACTTAATGCTCTCCCACAGCCCTTGTGCCCCATGGTTTAATCTTATCTGCTATAAATCCTATCAAATCCATCCCAGGAACCACCGTATGCACTTATCCTTGGAAAAAGATAAAAAAGGGAAGAGGTCCCTTACAAAACACACACACACACACACACACACCACTCTCTTTTGAAGGCACATTGACAGTTCCCTGTGTACCGTTCTTTCCCTAAGTTCCTTTCTCTCAGCTAAAAGTTCTTAATACATTCTAACTCTGCTTCTTG
Source organism: Acomys russatus (assembly GCF_903995435.1). Taxonomy (NCBI): domain Eukaryota; kingdom Metazoa; phylum Chordata; class Mammalia; order Rodentia; family Muridae; genus Acomys; species Acomys russatus. The sequence goes on along the minus strand of NC_067157.1, from coordinate 7,073,150 downwards.
CCGACTTATTTTGAAATCCTCTGCTGTGTAGTCAAGAATTTCAGCCTCACTTGAATAGGAGACTGACAAGAACTCCTCGGGTAACGCTTCAGGTAACGCTGTCTCCAGATCTGTAGTCCTGGCTGTGTTCTGCGGCCGCCGACAGAGTGAAGGGTAGCTGCAAGTCAGAAATTCCAGCACGAGAGAAGGTGGAGCAGAAAAACGATGACTTCAAGGTCAGATGGAAAGTTAAGGGGTTAAAGGTTATCTGTGCCTACATATAGAGATTACAGAGCCGAGAGGGTGGGTGGGGGGGAACAGGATGAAAAAATGGCTGCACACCAATGTAATTATTAATAGTGAAGAGCACTCGCCGCTCTTACAGATGACTAAAATCAGCTCAAGCACTGGCATTGGGCGCCTCAAAATTGCCTGTAACTCCAGCTCCAGGGGCTCCAATAAACCACCCTCTTCTAATCTACTTGAATACCCCGTTCTCCTGGGGGGGGGGGGGAAGAAAAAGGAAAAACTTCAAATGTTTGGTAAGACATTTGTATAGGCCAAACTCAAATACTCTTTAGGGATATTTTTATTTATTTTCAAAGCAAGAAGAGTAGGAGAGGTGCTCTTAAGACGTAGGGGAGGCTACGTTACTTTTACCACTTGGGGTTAAAATCGGCCACTAATGCCCTACTGTGGTAAGAGTGGTGACTGAGCAAATAGATATGGTTTACCTTGAAAGCCAGGTGTGGTGGCTCACGGCTGCAGTTCTAACACTCGGGAGGCTGAGATACCTATTAAGTTTACCCAGACCCGTCGCAGCCGCAGAGACGGGTCGTATCTCTAACCTAACAAAACCAAACCATTACTCTTTAAAAGTAGTATTTCTACGATACTGTTCTGTGAGGAAGACAAAAATGCTACTACCACGGAAGCTGACGCCTCAGAATTCTTTATGTCTCTGTTCTTCTACCACCGTAACACCGGGTACACCGACGACTGCGTTTGGAACCAGTACGTAGAAAAAAAACACCAAGTAACTCGGAAAACAAGCCATCTTTCTGTCTGCGCATGCTCAGGAGCAGCTCCGGCCTGGCAGGGCTGGGCCAAACTCAGAGGGCGGAGCGTAGGCCACGTGGGCTGCTGACGTCATCTTCGGGCGCCGGGGGGTGACTGGACTTGAGGTGCGCACCGGGCGCTGCGGGTTGGGTTGGCTTTGCTTCGGAGGGCGGAAGTGCCCGCAGGGCTGTGCTCTGACCCCGGCGGCGGCTCTCTGTGCGGCTGCGCGCGCTCCGAGACTTCTGCTCCTGCGCCTCTTGCAGGACAGAGAGAGCCGGGCAGGCAGAAGCCGACTGAGCGAGCGCCTTCCCCGCTGCGGCAAAGCCGGAGCAGAGCCGGCACCTCGGGTAGGGCTCGTGTGTGTCCGGGGCGCGGAAGTGTGTGGCAGAGGGTGGCGGGGCCAGGGTTGCGGGCAAGCCGACGGACGGAAGGAGCGCACCGGGCGGCGATGGCGGGGGAGGCGGTGCCGCTGGGCGGAGGTGGGGTTGGCGAGACACTGCCCCCCGGAGCCCTTGGGCCAGCCTAGCTGTCCCTTTGGGAAGTATGTCAGTCCTTTACTAAGGTAGGAAAGGAAATGTGGCTTCGAGTACGAAGATCGAGTTAAGGACTTGGCGTTTTCACGCGAGGTATTTAAATCGTAATTATTTCGGTGCATGTCGATTCTATCCAAACTCAGTATTTACTCCAGGCAGCTTATGTTCAGTGCCATTCTTTGAGTCTCAATTTAATAATAGTGCTCAATACCGACAAAAACCGTTTTCTGTTAGTAGACCACTTTCTTTTTTAGTACAGTTTTCATTTATTTCGCTACTTTCTTTGGGTTGCTCTCAAAGAACACTCGAACTTGAGGAACCCAAGAAGCTGGGTAATGGCCCTTCCTCCCCCACCCCCCAGGAAGCATAACATGTCTTCACTAATCAGAACCCCAGGATTTATCAAACTGCAGCTGACTATCCAAAGCCTTCTAGAATTCACCTGATAAGTCCCTTGGTTTGATACTTAGTACTTGGGGCTAATGGAAATATTCTGATTTTATTTTACTTACTGTTTGAATTGAATCTGAGAACAAAGATTTGGCCTGTGGTAGCTGTTGTGAGAGGTCAGACTGTTATACCCAGTTTAAATGTACTTTGAGCCTAGTTTTGTGGCCCACACCTTTAATTCCAGCACTGGGGTGGCGGAGGCAGGAGAATCAGGAGTTTAAGGCCAGCCTTGGCTTTGCTGCCATCCTGGAGGGCATGAGACTCTTTCAAACACACAGACACCAGCCCTCCAGAGCCCAACACAACCTAGCATGCACAAAGCCCTGCACTGGATCCCAAGCTGCACAAAACCAAACTTGCCTGAAAACAAAACAAAACCTAACTGTGGTGGCCCAAGCTTATAATCCCTGTGCTGGAGAAGCTGAGGTAGGAAAGTCACCTTGGAGGCCAGCCTTGACTACAGAGGAAGACCCTGTCTCAAAGAATGCATGAGCTGGGCGTGATGGCACACCCGCCTTTAATCCCAGCACTCAGAAGGCAGGCAGAGGCAGGAGGATCACTCTGAGTTCAAGCCTGGTCTACAAAGTGAGGACAGAGCAGCCAAGGCTACACAGAGAAACTCTGTCTCGAAAAACAAAAGCAAAAGCAAAACCAAACAAACAAAAAAGGAATGCACGCATGCACGTAGTGCCTCTCTTTAATCCCAGTACTCAGGACGCTAGCTTGATGTACACAGTGAGTTCTAGACCAGCCAGGGTGACAATGAGCTCCTGTCGGGGGTGGGGGGTGGGGAGGTGGTATACATCAGGTGATGGAAAGGTTCTAGAAACAGGATAAACAATGGAATGGATAGGTTGGTGGTGAACGTGGGGAGATCGTCGTGCTGGCCATAGAAAAGGTACTTGAGTGAAGCTAAAAGTGCCGAAGACACTACATTGGTGCATACTAGCTAGTTCCACTGGAAAAGAATGATATGGGGGCTGGGGGCGGAGTACTCACATAGAGATGAGGCAAGATCCTTGTTGTAAAAACTTAATTTTTTCTTTCATTCTTAATGTGTGTGGGTGTTTTGCCTACATGTATTTCATGCCTGGTGCCCTCCAAGCAATCTCCTAGAACTGGAGTTCCTGAAGGGTGTGAACCACCATGCGGGACCGGGAGCCAAATCCGTGTCTTGTGCAAGAACAGCCAGAGTGCTCTTAACCGCCCCTACTTTTTGCCCTCTCCTCCCTCCCCTCCCTCCCCCCCCCCCTTTTTTTTTTTTGGAGACAGGATCTCATTCTGTAGCCCTGACTGGATTGGAACTTTCTTTGTAGATCAAGCTAGACTTGAACCCACAGCGATCTACCTGCTTCTATCCTGCCTGAGGGCTAGGGTTAATGGTTCAAAATCCTTCCACCTTCTCGCTTTCTGCCCCCCCACCCCCCCTTACTTTATTTCTTTTCCCTTTCTCTCTGTATTCCTGGCTGTTCTGGAACTTACTGTGTTGACCAAGCTGGCCTCAGACTCAGAGATCCATCATTACAGAAGTCAACCTGTCTCTGTCCCCTGAGTCCTCGGATTAAAGGGGTGAGTCATCACTGCCTGGCTTCTAATTTTTTACTTTTAATGAGATAAATTTGAGTCCGGAGCAAATTGATCTAAGTTGAGTCTTGAAATGATCAGATTGCCGTGCTGGCTGTGGAGATAAAGGTCAGAGCGGCTTGGGTCTGATGTGGCTGAGAGTGATTGCAGGTTTGCTTCTAAATTGGAGTAGTCAGGAATGGAAGAACGCTTTGGGTGGGCAGAGCGACAGGTTCCTGCTTACTGGAGTGAGGGAGGCCGCAGCATTAGGAGAGAGGCAAGCTTTGAAGTCACTTTCAGTTGTGCGCGTGTTACACTCGCCAGTGGCCGTGCCAGTGTGTGGTAAACACTTGGGAAACAAGTTCAGAAGACTGAGCTGAAGATAGAAACGGAGCTGTAAGAAGTATATTTGGTATTTAAGGTTGAAAGTGGAAGGAGCCACACAAGAGGTGAAGAGCGAGTGTAAAATTCTCTCTCTCCTCACCCCAGGATGGGGCCATTCAGTAAATCCCCTGCAGAGAATGACTGAACCCCTGAACCCTGAGGGTTAAAAGGAAATAGAAATAGGGTCACGAGCTGGGCATTTTCTTGATTAATGATTGATGATAGAGCTTGGCTCTATGACATACAACTTTAATTCCATGGCTCCGGAGGCAGAGGCAGGTGGATCTGGTCTACAAATTGAGTTCCAGGATAGGCTGTCCTGGACTCACACTGTAGACCAGCCTGGCCTCAGACTCACAGAGATCTGCCTTCTTTTGCCTCCCTGAGTTCTGGAATTAAAGGCATATGCCCCCCGTGCCCAGCTCCACATTAATCAAGAAAATGTCTTACAGTCTTTCCTATCGGCCAGTCTTATGGAGACCTTTTCTAAATTAAGATTTCTTCTTCCTGGATTTGTCTAGCTTTGTGTCAAGTTAACAAAACTCAACCAGCTCAGTAGCCTGGGTTGACCTAAGACTAGTGATGTTTCTGTCTCAGCTTCCAGAGACCTGTATGTCACACTTTCTGTAAAATAAAGTGATTTTCCCTTCCCCCTCTTTCTTCAGTGCTGGGAATTGAACCCAGGGCCTCATACATGCTAGACAAGCACTCTACTGCTAAGCTGTACACCACACTTGGAGTTTGGAATGCTGACCTTCAAGCCTGACAGCCAGATGTGTTAAGGTGCTCACTCTTGTGTCAGACAGCTGCAGTAGCCGTGCAGGTTCACAAGAACAATCTGCTCTGCATTGACCATGTTGCTCGGCTGTGGTGTGAATAAGTTAGATATTAAGTACACTTTTAAGTTACGGTATTTTCCTTTTGGAGCTTTGAGACAGGGTCGCGTGTAGCCCAGGATGGCCTTGAACTTGGTGGGGAGCCAAAGCCAGCTGTGAATTCCCCATCCTCCTGCCTCCACCTCCCAAGTACTGCGGTTATGGGAATTCATCACCACACTCAGTTCCATTTATGATGTTTTCAACCTAAATTTTTCTCTGAGGGGCCATAATACACTGTAAGTTGAAGAGGATGGCTTCTTCCTCCTTTTTGTCCATTCGTTGCCATCCTCTAAGTACCAAGTATATTTATTATTTGTATGTACTCATTTATCATGTGATTCTGTGGTCTATGAGTCTATGTTTGCACACACGTGTGCGGGGGAGCATGAGTGTGTAGAGGTTGGAGGTCTAAGTATCTTAGAACTCTTTGAATGCTACAGATGGACTCATATTTAACTCCCTTTCTCCTTATAAAAGCTGATACAGAGCCAGAGGAAGTAGACTTTTTCTGCAGCTAAACAGTATCTGCTGGACAGGATAGAACCTTTGTACACAGGGTCTCACAGCCGCTGAGACTACATGCACAGGACCTGTGCAAGAGCAAACCAGCCAACATCCCAGCATTGGGGGAGGCGGGGCTCATGAGGTGCCTGGAGCTGAGGAGCTGTGGCTGCTAGGGCAGGGAGAGTCTGTTTTCTTCAGGGCTAGGGCTGCCAAGAGAGGCTGCCCACACCCCAGTGGCTTGTCCTGTACCCATGGATGTATAGGTGGGTCTGAAAAAAATGGACAGGAAGCTGGGAAGGAGTAGGGGCAGGGCTGGGAGTGGTAGATTTGACCAAAACAAACTATATGCACGTATGAAATTCTCAAGTAAAATAAATGTTTAAGAAAAACTCTTACGAAGCCACGTTGAATTGACTATTTACCGTGTACAGAGGCATGTTTGGGGTTGGAGGGGGTGCTAGCAAACTGCATTAAGATGGGAAGAATGACATTAGGGAATCCTGAATGTGGCTTCTGGTATTGACTCAGTTCTTTATTAGCTTCAGGGTCTTAGAAAATAGTCCCACTGTTCCATCTCAGATTACCATGCATATTATAAAATGAGAATATAGAGGCTTGTGTATATTCAGTGTGAGGGGTACAAAATATAGAGCATTTCTAGAGATTTAAAACTCTTGTCTGAGACTGAGCGATGCAAGATTTTAATCCCAGCCCTTGGGAGAGAGGTAGAAGAGTCAGAAATTCAAGGCAAGCCTATGCTGCGTAGTAAGTTTGGGCCGTCCCCCACACCCTTCCAGGGCCACAGAGACCCCGTTTGAACACCTCCCCTGCCCTCAAACACACATCCCTGCATTTGATTTTTATCTGATCTCCTTCTTTCACATCATTCTGAGGGCTCATGTACTCTTTCAAAAAAAAAAAAAAAAAAGCTTAAAAGATCCAGACAATATGTTTGAGTACTGTGTTCCAGATAGTGTTGCAAATGTCAGGCGTCAAGTGGTGTGTGAAATACAGTCCTTTTCCCTAAGGAAATGCATTACAGTCTATTGAAGGCGACACGTGCTAGTCAGCGCTGTAGAAGAGAAGTAAAGGTGCGTTCATGGAGGAAAAGGGATGATCTGCTCAGGCTTTTTAAAGATGTTCCATGTTGGAAAGTAAAGTAGGAACCCTGCCTTACAGCGGGGTCGGGGTGGGGCACACCAGTATGTGCAGAAGCATGGGACTTTAAAGTTCATGCCACATTCAGTAGATCTGGAGATGGGGTTATACTTTTTGAACAGTAATTAACTTTGGGTGTCCTGGACTCACTTTGTAGACAAGGCTGGCCTCAAACTTATGGTGATTCACCTGCCTCTGCCTCCCTGAGTGCTGGGACTAAAGGCATGCACTACCATGCCTGGCTCCTTTTTCTTTTTATGGCTGTCCTAGAACCCCAATGTAACCCCGGCTGTTCTAGAACATTCTGTAGACTAGTCTGGCCTTGAATTCAGAGATCTGCCAGCCTTTGCCTCCCATTGCTGGGACTAAACACGTGTGCCACTATGCCTTGCTAATGACTAAGGTTTATTGGTTGGTTGATTTTGTTGTTTTGGGTGTTTTTTGTTTTTTGTTTGCAGTGGAGATGTTGAGATAGGGTTTCTCTGTGTAGCCCTGGCTGTCCTGGAACTCACTCTGTAGAGTTCCAGGCTGGCCTGAACCAGAGATCCACCTGCCTCTGGCTCCCAAGTTCTGGGTTTAAAGGTGAGCACCAGCACTACCCCAGCATAACTAAGATTTTGAAAATTGTTTTTTTTGTATTCATCTGGTACATACTTCATAGTTTGGCCTATCAAAGGATCAGGACTTATTGACTAAATTTAATGTTTTCTTTAAAACATTATTATCTTTAGTTAAGTGTATAGGTATATGAGTGCAGGTGCCCAAGGCAGATCCCCTGGTAGCAGATCCCCTGGGGCTGGAGTAACAGGCACTTGTCAGACACTTGATGTTGGTGCGAGAATTGAACTTAGCCATAGCTTGAGTTCTTCTCCTATTTGTACCTCTTTGATTTCCTTCTCTTGGCTTAGCACCCCAGCTAGTGCTTCAAGCACAATACTGAAAAGAAGTGGGGATAGTGGGCAGCCATTTCCCTCCTAACTGCAGCAAGATTGCTTCAGGATTTTCCCCATGTAGCATAACTGTATGTTCTCTTAACTGCTGAGCCATCTCTTTAGCGTGACTTTATTAAATACTATTTTAGCAGTTTGTTTGATGCATAGATTTTTGGAATGTACTTCTTTCTGATCTGGCTGGTTTTGTGTCAACGTGGCACAAAGTAGTGTCATCAGAGAAGGAGCCTCAGGTGAGGAAGTGCCGCCGTGAGATCCAGCATTTTCTCAATAGGTGGTCAGTGGGGCAGGGTCCTGCTCGTTGTGGGTGCTCCTGGGTTCTATAAGAAAGCAGCCAATGGTCAGAACATTCTCCACAGTTGAGTGGAGAGTGGGATATGACTTTCTCACGTACTCTGGTGCCTCACATTTGACCATGTCCCCTGGAGGGGGAGACCTGGTGGCACTCAGAGGAAGGACAGCAGGTTGCCAAGAAGAGACTTGATACCCTATGAGCATATACAGGGGGAGGTAATCCCCTCAGGAACAGTCATAGGGGAGGAGAATAAGGGGAAAAGGGGAGGGAGGGAAGAATGGGAGGACACAAGGGATGGGATAACCATTGAGATGTAACAAGAATAAATTAATAATAAAAAATTAAAAAAAAAAAAAAAAAGCAGGCTGAGTGAGCCATGGGAAGCAAGCCAGTAAGCAGCATGCCTCCAGGGCCTCTGCATCAGCCCCTGCCTCCAGTGTCCTCCCCTGTTTGAGTCCCTGTCCAGACTTCCTTTGGCGTTGAACAGCAGTGTAGACGTGTAAGCTGAATACACCCTTTCCTCCCCAACTTGCTCTTTGGTCATTGTGTTTTGTCTCAGCAATGGAAACCCTAACTAAGACACTTTCCTTTATTGTTATAATTCCTATTTGTTTTTATAATGTTTATTATTATTATTATTAGTAGTAGTAGTGGTAGTAGTACCACCACCACCTGAAGCATTTTGTGTGTATGTTCCAGCTTGAACCCAGAACCTCATGAACATTTTTGAGGTGTTCCACCACTCAGCCACATCCCTAGCCCCATCTGCTTCTCACCCCTTGCTTTTGAGGTATAGTTTTTCCATGTATTCCAGGTTGGCATGGGACTTGTCCTCGTCTCTGTTTCCCAGGTGCTGTAATTATAGCTGTTTGCCATATATTTGCTTTGTTTATGGCTAATGTGGTAGCTGTTTTCCATTTTACAGGTGAGAAAACAGACATGTTAACTAACTTAAGGTCAACAGAAAATGGTATCATCAGTTTTGCTTATACACTTTTGAGTATATTTATTAGACCAGAGACATAGAATTCATTATAGGTGAACTTTTTTCTATTACTTACTATTACTAATCATGTGTTTGTTTGCATGTGGGTATGTTACCTGTGTTCTGTGTCAGTGGAGTTCAGAGGTGCCAGTCTCTTGGTGCTAGCGTTGTAGATAGGAGGGACCTGGCTGATGATGTGCTGGGAATTCTCTGACTTAGGTAGTTTGGTTTACAAATGTATGTCAGCATATCATGTGCTCTACCTACCTGAGCTGCCTTGGCTCAGTTGGCTTCTTCTAAAATACACAGACATACATTGAACAGTGGCCAAATGTGGCCAGCAATGGGACGGCTTCAGGGAGATTGAAAGTTGGGATTCTGTGTGGACCACAGTTTGAAGACCTGTCTCAAAACCTAAAAACAGAGGAAGAATCACAAATAGGATATAAGCCTCTAATTTACCTACTAGAGCATGTACCTACTGTAGAATGTTCATAAACATGGCTGGATGTTAAAGCCCATGCTTACCTTTAATCCTAGCACTCAGGAGGCAGAGGTAGGTGAATCTCTGTGAATTTAAGGCCAGCCTGGACTGATATACTGAGTTCCAGGATAGCCAGGGCTACCTAGTGAGAGCCTTTCTTAAGGGGAAGGAAAACAAACAGAAAACAAAAACAAAACGCAAAACAAACAAAAACAAAAGCCATGCCTGTAGTTGAATTTTGAGGTCTTTTCCATTCCTCAAGGTCTATCCTTGTATCTCTCTTTAGAGATTAAGAGGAGAGAGTGTTGGCTGTTTCCTTGTTCTGATACAGGCAGGAGAAGACCAGAAGAGAGTGACATGGGAAAAGCAAGACGGTCAAGTGCTTTGTCAGCATAGATAGGTGGAGGCGTCACATCCAGGCATGTGATCTTGGTTCATGGAGATCATCTATCTAGAATAGAGTTGGACTCCTACCAGTTGGGTTTTAATTTCTTGGGAAAGGGAAGACCTGCATCATTTTCTGAGAAGAATCATTTGATGATAGTGGTGTGTGTGTGTGTGTGTGTGTGTGTGTGTGTGTGTGTGTGTGTGTGTGTGTGTTTAAGGCGGAGGGACAGATGGATTTAAGGAGAGATCATTCTGCATTGGATTGTTATTTGTGTCGCTAGTCAACCATACATCTGTTCATAAAGGAACTCTTTGTTTTCTCCTGAGCTGTAGAGTTGTAGCCGTCAATTGACTGGATGTATCAGGGCAACAAGCCACTGCTTACGAGGGCGTCACTGTCACTAGGCCAGCACCCAGTCCCCGAGCTCTATCTCCAAAGCTCGTTTTCTTTTTGCAACAAGGTTTTAATAAGTGGCCCAGGCTGGCCTTGACTTTACTGTGTAGCCCAGGCCTTGAATTTAATCATCGTCCTGTCTCAGCCTGAGGCCTGATTGATAGTGACTTTTGAACACTTAAATTGCAAACCAAATGGAGTAGCAGTGTAGATCAGTGGTAGAGCATTTGTTCAGAATGTCTAGAGCACTGCTTCTGACCCCTGTACTACAGAAAGCAAGTGAAACAAGGGAGGAACCCTAAAACTGAACCAAGTCTTCTTCAAATCTGTTAATTCAGGAACTTTTTGATTGTTTTCTCTTGAGCAAGAGTCAGGTGCATGCCTTTAGTGCAACACTCGGCGAGGCAGAGGCAGACAGATCTCTGTGAGTTCAAGGTCGGACTAGTCTACAAAGCAAGTCCAGGACAGCCAAGGCTACACAAAGAAACCCCATCTTGGCACGGGGTTGGGGGTGGTGTCGGGAGGTAGAGGGGGTGGGAGTCATAGCTGACAGTTGATAGGATATCAAGGTTCCAGAAACCACTGCTTACTACAGTGCCACTCAATTTTAGATGTGCCTAATAGTGTGTCTTAGTTAGGCTTCTGTTGTGATAACACATGATGATCAAAAGCAGCTTGGAGGAGAAGGGGTTTATTTCATCCTACATTTCCAGGTAGCAGCTGATCAGAGAGAGGGAAGTCAGGCCAGGAACTTGAAGCAGAGGTTCAAGTGGGGGAATGCTGTTTACTGGCTTCTTCTTCCTGCCTTTCTCACTTTGCTTCCTTTTTGTTTAGTTTTGTTTTGATTTTTCAAGATAGGGTTTTTGTGTGTAGCCCTGTCCTAGAATTTACTATGTAGACCAGGCTGCCTCCACCTCCTGAATGCTGGAACTAGAAGCCTGTGCTGCCTCCACCAGGCCTCGGTTTTGCTTCTTCCTGACCCCAGGACCACCTGTCCATGGATAACAGTCGCACAGTGAGCTGGATCCCTTCCCAAATCAAGAAAGCGCCCTGTGGACTTGCTCACAGGCCAATCTAATGGAAGTGATTTTTAGATGACGTTCCCTCTCTCAAATGATTCTAGCTTGTGTCAAGTTGATAAAGGAAAGACCCCTAACAGTAAGAACCCAAACCTCAAAACATAACCAGGAGGCAGGTGCACACATCTAGTCCAGCCGAGATAGACTGAGCGCTGTGAGTTCCAGCTTAGCCTGTCTGCATCCTGAGCCTTATCTCAGAGCAAAAGAAATCAAATCAAATCAGGAAAGAACCATAACCTGCTTGTTTTTTGTTTTGTTTTGTTTTGAGACTGGGTTTCTCTGTGTAGCCTTGGCTATCCTGGACTCACTTTCAGACCAGGCTGATCCGTTAGCCTCTGCCAACCAAGTGCTGGGATTAAAGGCGTGCACCACCACACCCAGCTCTAGCCTGCTTTTTTTCCCAGTTTAAAAAAACAAAACAAACAAACAAACAAACAAACGGGCTGGAAAGATGGCTTAGAGGTTAAAAGCACTGGCTGCTTGTCTAGAGGTTCTGAATTCAATTCCTAGCAACCACATGGTGGCTCATGACCATCTGTAATGAGATCTAATGCCCTCTACTGCCCTATGGGTGTACATACAGACAGATCACTGTATTCATAATAATAAATAAATCTTTAAACATTTTTTAAAATTTATTTTAAGATGGGCACAATGGTGCATGCCTATAATCCCAGCACTTGGAGAGGCAGAGGCAGATGGATCTGCCAACCTGTTCTACAAAATGTTCTAGGCCAACCTGGTCTACAAAATGAGTCTAAGACGGCCAAGGCTACTCAGAGAAACCCTGCCTTGAAAAACAAACAAAATAAAAACTTTATTTTAAGCTTCATTATATTAAAAAATTGCAAAGAAAAAAAAATCACCCAAAGACTATGCAAGTTAGTGAACTTCTATACTTTTTATAGAGAGTAGCCATTTGAAACTGAAGCTGTGGGCTGGAGAGATGGCTCAGTGGTTAAGAGTGCCGCCTGCTCTTCCAAAGGTCCAGAGTTCAACTCCCAGCACCCACATGGTGGCGCACAACCATCTGTAATGTGATCTGATGTCCTCTTCTGGCCTACAGGTGTACATGCAGGCAGAACACTGTATACATAATAATAAATAAATAAATCTTAAAAAAAAAAAAAAAAGAAACTGAAGCTGTGGATCTTCACTTTGGAATTTATTTACTTAATAATTTTTGGTTTGTCCATCTGTTGATTTCAAGTCCTTTGTTCTAGTGAATAAGGCTGCACTAAAGATGAGGGTGCAGATACTTTTATGGTAGGGCATGCCCAGAAATGAAATAGGATCATATGATAATTCTATTTAAAATTTCTTGAGAAATCTTTGAAGATCCACAGCAGCTGTATGTTAATTTTCACCCCATCAGTAGTTGGTAGGGGTTCCTTTCTCTGCACACCCTCTGCAATATTTGCTGTCACATTTATTGATGACAGCCATTCTTGGTGAGGTGGTATCTGAAAGTTTTAATTTGCATTTCCCTGGTGCTTAGGGGTATTGAGCCCTTTTAAAAAATAAGTATTGGCCATTTGCATTTCACTTTTTGAAAAGTGAACAGTGAATGCCTTTGCCCACTTGTTAATTGGCAGTTTTATTTCCTTGGTATTTAATTTCTGCAAGGTTTTGCAAATTCTGGGTATTAGCCAGTGTTGGAAGTGTAGCTGGTGAAGATTTTCTCCCATCCTGTGGGCTGTCTGCTAACTCTGCTGATTGTTTCGTTTGTAAACAGAAACTTGATTTCCATGTGGTTCCACCTGTTGATACTTGAGGTTGCCTCCTATGCTGTTGGAGTTCTGTTCAGAAAGTTCTTGATTCTGTTTCTCCCTTCACTGTCATTAAGTGAGCATAGCCCTGCCATTTTATATCTGGGCTTCTTGTTCTCTTCCGTTGGTCTTATCTGTTTTTACGTCTGTACCAGGCTGTCTTTTATGACTATAGCTCTATAGCATAACTTGAGGTTACTATGTGTGCATGGGGTGTGTATGTGTGCATGTGTTACACGTATGTGCACATGTATGTCATGCATGCATGTAGAGGTCAGGCAGCCTGTAGTCAGTTCTCCTTCCACCGTGTAGCTCCCAGTAATTTAACTCGACTAGTTAGGCTGGGCAGCAAGTGCCTTTACCCACTGAGCCATCTCACCAGTCAATAGCCAGCTCAATTTATTTAAAATTTATTTTGCTTTTAAACATTTATTTTACCTAGGTTTTTAATGTTTGATTCAGTGTGTGTCTGTGAACTTAAGGCCCACATTTGTGGGTGCCCAAAGAGGCTAGAAGCGGGAATTGGATCTTCTCGAACTGGAATTACAGGTGCTTGTGAGCAATCCAGTGTGGCTGGGAAGTGAGCTCAGGTCTTCTGGAAGTTCAAGAGGCACTCTGAATGCTGAGCCAGCTCTCCAGCCTGGGCATTGTTCTAACGGCCATTAACCTGGTCAGCAAGTAATGAGGACCTTCCAGTTTTCAGCAGGTTGATTTTTAGTGATTTGCACATTGAAAAAGTTTTCTTATTTCTATCTTAGCATGCAAGCATGCTTGGATTTGAAGTCTCACTCTGGTACTAATGAAATTTACATATGTATATCACTTACTTAAAATACTTGTATATGTTTAATAAAAGTTAAGACACTACTAACTACCACAGTCCTTATTCTGAGTTGACTAGTGGCCAACAGGTTGACATTACTCAGGTCTTTTTCCTCTTGCAGTTGCATATGTGCGATGACCTGCATCTGACTGTCTTTAACTCTTTGATTAACTGATGACAATCCCGTTGTATTTGCCACTGGTGGGGAGAGAAGGATGAAAACCAGCTCCTTGATGTACCTCAGGGTTACTAGGGGCTGAAGAGATGGCTCAGCCACAGGAGCACAATGCTTTTGCAGAGGGCCTGGGTTCAATTCCTAGCACCTGCCTGGTGGCTCATAATCATCGGTAACTGCAGTTCCAGGGGATCTGACACCCTCTTCTAGACTCATTTTTTCTTTTGGTTTTTCAAGACAAGGTCTCTCTGTGCAGCCTTGGCTGTCCTAGACTCACTTTGTAGACCAGTGGCCTTGAACTCACAGTGATCCTCCTGCCTCTCCCTCCCGAGTGCTGGGATTAAAGGTGAGCGCCACCATGCCCGGCTTTTTTATTTCCTTCTTCTCTTCTAGACTCTTAAGGGCAGCAGGAATGTATGTGGTATGCAGCATTCATGTAGATAAAGAATTCATAAGAATAAGGTAATCTAAAAAGAATTTTAAATTGATAGCTGCCTAAAGCTATAATTTTGGAGGGAACCATGCAATTATTGAGGATTTTTCATTATATACTGTTATATATGAATTAACATACATATATGAATATACATGAATATAACATGTTATGTATGAAAATGGGGCAAAGGAACTGAGCGTTGGTGGTGCACGCCTGTGATCCCAGCACCCAGGGAGGCAGAGGCAGGCAGATATCTGAGTTCGGGCCCAGCCAATTCTACAGATTGAGGACAGCCAAGGCTACAGAGATGCCCTGTCTTAAAACAAAACAAACGGCAAAGGAAATGGGCCAAGGCGGAACACTACTTTGGTAATATGTTGAACTTCAGCTGTCCGTGTGGCGCTTCTTTGGGTTGCTCTAAGCTTTATCAGCTGTGCGTATCTCATGTATGCAGGTGGCATGGAGTATGAGCAGGGGACGACACTACAGTATCACAGAGGTCATTGGAGCTGTCCTTTCCTGGTGCTAAGATGTTTCTCATGTGCAGGGTTGTGCAAGCTTGTAGAGTAGGAAATATTCTGACTTGAAGAAGTATTTCACTGGGACAGAGGACTCTTAGTTACTTTACAAAGTGAGCAAGAGTTGGAGGAAAAAAATGAGCATAAATACTAGGCTACAGGAGTGGGAGCACAGCAGTAGATGTTTAAGGGGCAAGTCTTATTAGGGTTATAAAAGGGGTATAATATTACAGTGGAAACATGGGGGGTCAAATTATGGATCTGATAAAATTTAAAACAGGAATCGCTTAGTAAAGGTTTTTTGTTTTTGGTTTTTTCAGGCAGGGGCTCCTGTGGCCCAGACAGAACTCAAGAGGCTTATAGGTGTGCACCACCAGCCCCAGTTCTTGATCGGTGTACACTGTCAGCTGAGCTCATCTGCAGCCCAGAGCAAATTCTCTTTTTGCTTTTTTGTTTTGTTCTTTTTGTTTGTTTTTTGTTTTTTTCTTTTTGTTTGTTTTTTGGGAGAATAGTATGCAAGGTAAGAGAGGCTAATATATGGATGAGGCAAGTGAACGTTTTTTTGAAATTGGATTATAGATCATAGGGCATAGGCTGTCTTTGAGGTGAGCGATAAGTGTGTACTGACTGGGCTTGAAAGAATAATACAAGTATAGGTTCTATTTTGATATGGCTCTTATCACGTATTACTTGATGTGTAATTAACATTACACACATGCACACACATACATTTTTTGAGGTGTGTCTTACTGAATAGCTCGATCTTACCTGAAACTCTT
>NC_067157.1:6872568-7052568 GCF_903995435.1 Acomys russatus | reverse complement strand
CAACCCTCCCCCCGAAAAGGGGGGAAAAACAGGAAAGAAAAATTCTGCCTATCCAAACTGTGCCATTAGAGGTAAGGACCTAGTGTTTCAATGCTGAGCCTTGGGTGACAACATTTCTCATTTAAACCATTACAGGCGGGGGTGGGGGTGGGGATGGAGAGGGGGAATCTGCCTTTTGTTAGGATGCATGGGTGATTAGATGGTAGATTAATGTGTTTTCTTTCTTTGTTAAAATTTTCTTTTTAATTATGTGTATGCATGTGCCTTTGTATTGTATGTGCAAGTGAGTGTCGGCACCCATGGAGGACAGAGAGGCATCAATGCTCTCGAGCAGGAGTAGGTGGTTATAAGATGCCCATATGGATGTTGGGAACTGTCTTGTTCTCTGCAAGTTCAGGATGTGTTGCGTTTTGTTAATGTGCGTGCCTATGTCCATAAAGATCACAAGATCTTGGGTCCCATTGAACTAGAGTTTTAGATGGATACTAGGAATCAAACCTGGGTCCTCTACAGGAGCAACAAGTGCTTTCTAGTGCTGAACCGTCTTTCCAACCCCTGCTGTGTATTCTTAACTGTTGAGATTCTCTCCAGCTCCATACCCCACTACTGTGCTATTTGTAAGATTCTTTAAAACAATCCTAAATTTGGGCTTATCCATATACAAATGAGGTTTTTGGTATTTTCTGTTATTGAGAGTTTTATTTACTGTGCTTCCAAAGTATTTAAAATAGAGCAGCTACAAAGAGAAGGCTGTGGGCTGGGTCAAGATGGACGGGAGCCTGTACTCAGATGTTTCTGTATGTGTTCAGTTGGTTGTGGAAAGATATTGACTAAGATAATTTAAATGAATTTGAAAAATACAAAAGGTTAAAATACTTTTTACCAGTGTGGGAGTATTAAAATATAGAAGCTTTGAAAGAGACTTAGGAAATAAAAGTGAGTGTAAATTACCACATTGTGCAGCCAACTAGGACAGTGTGGAAGGAGCGATTGTCTGGGATTGAGCTTTATTCCTGAAGTCTCTGTCTACAGGACACCACATCACTGATGTTAGGAGCAGTCTCTTCTGGTAACTGCAGAAGAGGGATTTGGTTTAAGTGTGTCATCTTCCTACTCCTTTGAGAAAGCACCTTGCCTCCATCCATCATTGAGGACTGCACTAGGGGTCTTGGGCGTTATAGGCAATTGCTCTTCCACTGAGCTTTATTCTTAGTCCTCTGGAAATTCCTTTTTTTCCTCTAAGAGAGGATCTTTCTCTGTAGCTCAGGCTGGTAGGAGGCTCACTCTATAATCCAGTGTGAGATCACAACTGTTTCCGCCTGCAGCCTCTTAGCTGTTGGGATAGCAGGTGTGCTCCAGAATATGTGGCAGGTACCGGGCAGTGTGTGGTAACTGCTGACAGTTATGCTGCTTAATATTCCCCCCCTTTCGCTTCTTTAATTTCCCAGCTGCGTATTTTAATTTGCCCAAATTAAAACAGAAAGCTACTTAAGAACAGTCATAGACACACTGAGTGCCCAATAAGTTAAAGATACAAGCCCAGCATGATGGTGCACACCTTTAATCCCAGCGCTCAGGAGGTAGAGCCTGGCGGATCTCTGAATTTGAGGGCAGCGGGCCTACAGAGTGAGTCATAGGACAGTTAGAGTAGAGAGACCCTGTCTGCATAAATACCTAGCTTCTAAGACAGTCTTTGGTAGGCTACAAGTAAGTGCTTTATCATGGGGTCCAGCCCCCAGACCTCATATATGTGCTGCTAACTTTAAAGTTCTCTGAGAAATAGAAGTGTTGTTCCATCTGAAAAATCTAAGCCTTACCAGCTAAGGACAATACAATACGTGCAGTAAACTTCGAACCCCTACCCAGATCTAGCCAGTGGACAGGACATTCTCCACAGTTGAGTGGAGAGTGGGGTCTGGCTTTCACACTAACTCTGGTGCCTCATATTTGACCACGTCCCCTGGAGGGGGAGACCTGGCGGCACTCAGAGGAAGGATAGCAGGTTACCAAGAAGAGACTTGATACCCTATGAGCATATACAGGGGGAGTAGGTCCCCCTCAGTCACAGACATAGGGGAAGGGAGTAAGGGGAAAATGGGAGGGAGGGAGGAATGGAAGGATACAAGAGACAGGATAACAATTGAGATGTAATATGAATAAGTTAATAAAATTATTTAAGAAAAAAAGAGAGATCTAAGCCTTTTTGGAATGATTTGAGTAGACAGTAGAGGGCGCTCTAACCCTGCGTTTTAAGGAGTGATGTTTCTTGTTACTACAGCTTAACTGCTCCTCATTTATACTTGATACTTTCATACTGTGAATATATTAAGAAAGCAGTTTTAGATTCTCTGAAGACTACTTTGACAGTATACCATGCTAATGGTATAAAATCTGGCTAGGTTGGTTGCCAAATGGGAGGATACTTGCCTAGCCTATACAAGGCCCTGGGTTTAATTCCCTCTCACTGTAGAAAAGGAGTTGGGAGAAGAAACTGAATTATGTCTTCAACTTTTTAAAAAAATTTTATTAATTTATTCATATTACATCTCGATTGTTAGCCCTTCCCCTGTTTCCTCCCATTCTTCCCTCCCTCCCACTTCTCCCTTTCTCCCCTCTCCTATGTCTGTGATTGAGGGAGACCTCCTCCCCCTATACATGCTCTTAGAATATCAAGTCTCTTCTTGGTAACTTGCTATCCTTCCTCTGAGTGCCACCAGGACTCCCCATCCAGGGGACATGGTCAGAAAAGGGGCACCAGAGTTTGAGTGAGAGTCAGATCTCACTCTCCACTCAACAGTGGTGAGCACAAAAATAAGAAAGGTCCTTTGTTTTGGTAACTGCAAGATAAGTATCTCTCATGGGGTTTTTTAAAGTGGTGTAAACTATTTTCAGAATAGACTGTGCAAGTAATGTTAAAATTGACTTCTAAATTGAAAAACAAAGGAAATCCTGCCGATCTTAAACTTAGAATACAATGAGTTGCAGGAGCACATCCCAGCAGGACGCTTAATGCAGGCGCACTTTAGGACATGGGGTGCTCTTCACAGTTTGTAAATACTGTGTAGATTATTCTCTATCTCCAGGCTTTTTTGTAGGCTTTATTTAGCTTTTCCATTCTTTTCTTAAGGTTTTGAATTTTTTGAATTTTAAAAATTATTTTGTAAAATGGGCCTTTTCCTAAGCAGGGGTAGTACTGGACATCAGACTCAAGACTTTGCAACCAGGCAAGTGCATTAAATTATTTGGGTTTGCAGTTGGAGTTGCCTGTAATTTACTCAATGAAAAAGAACTGTGACTCTTCAGTGTGATGATTTTTCTGGGTGAGAAGCATTTATTTCTGTGAAATGACCTGGGGCAGTAGTACGCTAATGTATGGATCGTCCTTTTTCGTTTTATTTCGCGCGCCCGTGTGTGTGTTTGTGTGTTGTGCGCGTGCACACGCCCTTGGAGCCTTATGGAGGTTAGAGGTTAACTTTTGGAGTCTGTTCTCCATCTTCATTTAGGCTCAGAAGGTTGAATTAAGTAGGCAGGCTTGTGTGAACCTTCCTCCAGTCTGTTTATTTATCCATCCATCCATCCATCCATCGATTGACTGACTGATTGATTGATTTTGATTGATTGCAGGGTTTCATATAGCCCAAACTGGTGCCAAACTTGCTTTATTGCTAAGATTAACCATTGAATTCTGGATCCAGCCTCCACTTCCTGAATCTGGGATTATGGACTGTTTAGCCATGCCTAGACGGCTTTGGTGCTGCTGTGATGGATGCTTTGAATCTGTAATAAGGCTCTGTAAGGGCGTAGTTGTAAGGCTGGATATTTACACGCATACACAATGCTAAGAGAAGTAATCACGGACCAGGGAGTTGCCATGTTCTTTAGGTGAATGTCTATATACTTACAGATTTCTAAATTTTGAAAATAAAAAGCAGGGGCTGGAGAGATGGTTTATTGTTAAGATTACTGCTTGCTCTTATTGAGGACCTTGGTTTGAGTCCCAGCATCCCCATGGTGGCCCACAACAGCCTACACTCTCAATCCCAGGGGATCTGATGTTCTTGTCTGGCCTCTGAGGACACTACATGCATGTAGTCCACAGACATACTCAAAGATAAAACATCCACACAGCTAAAAATAAATAAATAAAAGTTAATCTTAAAAGAAAAGAGAAAACAGAAACTGGCTTTAGTAGCACAGCTCTTAAGGCAGTTGGACCAGGGGTTCAAGGCCAGCCAGCCTGAACTACAGGAGATACCATCTCAAAGACAAAACAAAACAGTTGTTGTAAAAGGCAGATGTGGTTGTGCACATCTGTAATCCCAGCGTTTAGGGGCTAGGGGTGGATTGATTGCTATGTGTTTGAGGCCAGACTGGTAAGATAGCAGCAGGCCAGCCAGTGCTGCATAGTGAAATCATCTCTCAAAAGTAAACAAGATTTTTTTGTGTTTAAATAAACTTCCAATGAATAGTTTCCTCTTATA
Source organism: Acomys russatus (assembly GCF_903995435.1). Taxonomy (NCBI): domain Eukaryota; kingdom Metazoa; phylum Chordata; class Mammalia; order Rodentia; family Muridae; genus Acomys; species Acomys russatus. The sequence continues at coordinate 7,048,087 of NC_067157.1, read as the reverse complement.
AGTACTGGAATGATTATCTAACACTACAACAGCTCATAAGACTCTCCCTGGGTCTAATGAGACTCCCCTGGGAAATGAACATTTAGAAGGAGGGGGCCTGCAGCTGGATGGAGTGTAGGTGTCACTGTAGGCATGTGACCTCATGGGGTCCCTGCTCTGGGACTAACCGGTAAGGCGATGGCAAGGCGATGGCCCTGGGCAATCAGATGTGATGGAAACTCGTTAGGGGGTTTTAGTTACAAACTGACATATTTTTCCTCTAAGCTGTACCTTTCATTTTTAGGCACTATCCAATTGGTTTACTATTTGATCTTCTTGCATCAAGTTCAGCTCTTCCATGGAACATCACAGTACATTTCAAGGTATTGTTTAAATAGCAACTCCTTTTTCTTTTATTTGTGCCTCTTAATAGAGCAGAACTTTTTTCAAAGAAATTATTTACTGTTTCTCCTTTTTTGGTTTGCTTGTTTTTAAGACCTGGTCTCACTCTGTAGCCCATGCTGGCCAGGAACTTACTATATGGTCTTGATTAGCCTCAAAGTCAAAGTGATTGTCCTGCTTAGCCTCCTAAGTGCTGGGAGTGCAGTGTGATTGTCCTTCTTAGCCTCCTAAGTGCTGGGAGTGCAGTGTGATTGTCCTGCTCAGCCTCCTAAGTGCTGGGAGTGCAGTGTGATTGTCCTTCTTAGCCTCCTAAGTGCTGGGAGTGCAGTGTGATTGTCCTGCTCAGCCTCCTAAGTGCTGGGAGTGCAGTGTGATTGTCCTTCTTAGCCTCCTAAGTGCTGGGAGTGCAGTGTGATTGTCCTGCTCAGCCTCCTAAGTGCTGGGAGTGCAGTGTGATTGTCCTGCTTAGCCTCCTAAGTGCTGGGAGTGCAGTGTGATTGTCCTGCTCAGCCTCCTAAGTGCTGGGAGTGCAGTGTGATTGTCCTGCTTAGCCTCCTAAGTGCTGGGAGTGCAGTGTGATTGTCCTCCTTAGCCTCCTAAGTGCTGGGAGTGCAGTGTGATTGTCCTGCTTAGCCTCCTAAGTGCTGGGAGTGCAGTGTGATTGTCCTCCTTAGCCTCCTAAGTGCTGGGAGTGCAGTGTGATTGTCCTCCTTAGCCTCCTAAGTGCTGGGAGTGCAGTGTGATTGTCCTGCTTAGCCTCCTAAGTGCTGGGAGTGCAGTGTGATTGTCCTCCTTAGCCTCCTAAGTGCTGGGAGTGCAGTGTGATTGTCCTGCTTAGCCTCCTAAGTGCTGGGAGTGCAGTGTGATTGTCCTGCTTAGCCTCCTAAGTGCTGGGAGTGCAGTGTGATTGTCCTGCTTAGCCTCCTAAGTGCTGGGAGTGCAGTGTGATTGTCCTCCTTAGCCTCCTAAGTGCTGGGAGTGCAGTGTGATTGTCCTGCTTAGCCTCCTAAGTGCTGGGAGTGCAGTGTGATTGTCCTGCTTAGCCTCCTAAGTGCTGGGAGTGCAGTGTGATTGTCCTGCTTAGCCTCGGAAGTGCTGGGAGTGCAGCGTGTGCTTCCGCCCCGGCCCCCACTGCTTGCTCAGGACAGCTGTTCACTTCTAACTTCCCACTGCTGCTCTTTCTGCCCTAAGATCCTCTCCAGTATTTACAAATTGTTGACAAAAACATTTAATGTATAAACATCTTGTCTTTTTTAGAGGTGAGTGATCCATGTTTTAGGTTTATAACAGGTTATTATATATAATCTACATATAATATATAAGGTTCTGTTTAGAAAATAATAAAATTCCCAAGGGTATATGTAGGTGTGAGAATAGAGATTCGAACAGCTGGTATTGTTGAGACATTCTATAACTGCTTTGATAGAAGTCCAAAGATTTTATGAGCCTCTGTTTTGAGATAAAATTCCTGTAGTTTTGAAACCAGGTAAATTTAGTGCTGCATAATTTTGTCTTAATAAATCGTAAAACACTTGTCAGAGCTGAGCACAGTGGCACTGGGTGGTCCTGGTGCCCAGGAGGCAGAAACAGAGGTTTTGAGCTCAAGCTCAACTAGGGCTTGAGCTGCATAAAGAGCTTTGAGTCTAGCAGGCTGGAGAGATGGCTCAGAGGTTAAGAGCACTGTCTGTTCTTCCAGACGTTTTGAGTTCAATTCCCAGCAACCACATGGTGGCTCACAACCATCTATAATGAGACCTGATGCCCTCTTCTGGGGGACAGGAATACATGCAGGCAAAGTACTATGTAATAAATAAATAAATACATCTTTAAAAAAAAAAAAGAGTTTGAGTCTAACCTGGACTACATAACGAAGCCCATCTTAAGAAGTAGTAAAATTAAAAACAACTACTCATTTCCTCCCTCTTTACTTGTGCTCCACCCCTCCTACTTTCCAGTTCCAGAGCAACATCCTGGGCTTCTGAAGTATGTCTGCAGTTACCACTAGCAAGGGGCTCTCAGGTGGCAGTGTGCCGGGCGTGGGGAGGCAGAAAGAGCCTGAGGAAGTCACCATGTGAGCGCTGCTTGTCAGCCAGCTTGTCAAGGCCGCTCTCCCACCCTTCCTAGGGTGCTCTTTCGTCACGCTTTAGTTTGTTGACCATGTCGTATGTCCCTCTTCATGTTATTGTGCTTTGTGAAGTGTTGTGCTACTGTAGATTTTAATTATCCTGCAACTGCACAGGTGGAGCCACGAGCTGATGTGCATAGGTTTCTGTTGCCCTGGTGTGTGTGGAATGGGCTGTGTGTACATAACAACCGCAGCTTCCAGCGGCGTGAAAACAAAACTACTTTACACAGACACAGAGCATCAGCATTGCCTAACAAGCCTTTCCTGTTTGTTTTAGAAATAAAAATTGATTCTAGAAGTTGGATTAAAATATGAGCTTACTATATTTTATTTAGTAATCTGGAAAGTATGTAGCTACCACCATTCCAGTGCACACTGTCAGTGCAGCTGTTACTGTAGCCACCTTATACAATAGGCCTCACTTAGAGCACCTGTGATGGGTCTCCCTAAAATGGACCCATTTTGTTTTTTTTTAATTTTTGAAGTGTGTGTGTGTGTGTGTGTGTGTGTGTGTGTGTGTGTGTCTCTACGTATACATGTGTATGTGGAGGTACAGGTCAGAAGGGAGTGTGGGCCCCTGGAACTGAATTTTAGTAGTCTGTGAGCTGTCTGGTGTGGGTGCTGGCATTGAGCTGGTCCTCCGACAGAGCTGAGCCATCCCTCCAGCCTACAAGCTGGTTTCCGTCTCAGCAAACTGATCTGGGCTGCTCAGCACCAGCTTTTACAGCCACCATAGGGTTTTGTTGTTGGTGGTGGTTGGTTGTTTCCTTTCCATCCAGTGTTTTTCTAAGTTTTACATTGGCTCCGTAGGCACCTCAGTGGTTTCTTGTCAGCCTCACAGTCACTGCACCGTCTCCACATACCTTTGCAGTGCCTGATATAGGGGCCTCTGTCTTCTTTCTTCCCTGTGTCCCCATCTGCCGGCTCCCATGGGCTTTTCACCAACTGAAGGAAAAGCTTTAATGCTGTCACCTAGGTTTAATTGTGTGTGTGTGTGTTAAAATATAAGTATTAATTCAGTAAATATTGAGATTCTGCTGTGTGCTAGCCCAGTACTGTTCTAGGAGTTTGGGATACATGGTTGAAGGAAGGACACAAAGACATTCAAAACACTGAAGACATTCCCAGCCTGTTTTAGAGGCTAAATAACTGATCCTAATACTATTTAAGAAATTGAAATTAAATTGTAAATCAGTATCTTTTATGAACGTGCATATAAAAGCCCCCCCCCCCCAAAAAAAGAGCAAATTGAACCCAGCAGTACCTGGAAAAGAAGAAAGCAGCCATCGCTGAGCTTATTACCTCATGAGCACAAGATTGATTCAACACTTAGTCATCAGTCAGTGCCGTTCATTACATTGGCAAAATAAAGGAGAAAAGCCACACAACAAAATCAGTAGACAAAGGAAGAAATACAGATAGAGTTCAGTAACCATTGCCTTGAAAACCCTTAGCAAGCTTAGGAGTAAAAGATAATTTATTCAGTTTGACCAAGGACATAGCAAAAAATCTTCCTTAATAATGTTTTAAAATGTTTTTTAGATTTATTTTATGTGTATGAATATTTTACCTGAATGACTGTGTATGCTTGTTACTTGTAGACGCCAGAAGAGGTGTGATAATCTTTTGGAACTGGACTTACACATAGTTATGAGCTACCGTTTGAGTGCTGGGAACCCAGCGTGGTACCTCTGCAAGAATAGCAAGTGCTTTCAAACACTGAGCTGTCTCTCTAGACCCGTATGTGATGGATTTGAGGGAGGAAGAAGACAAGGATACCTGACTCCGCCATTCATATAAGCAGTGCTGCTGCCATCCAACATGTTTTCCTTAAAGCAAACCAAAACCAAAACCAAAACCAAAACCACTGCTTTTTAAAATTGTACAATTAAAACCCACAGGACTTTTAGGGACAAATCCAAACCCTTCCCACAGCATAGTTTACATGGGCAAGCGGCTAGGAGCTATGTAAATACTGCAATAAGGATGGCGTTTCACGTTGATAGACTTAAGGGTGCCTCTGGGAATAGGTGACTTGCGCGTGTCCCCTGTGAAGCTGTGGGACGGTTGTTTGGAATCAGGAGTTGGAATGGCTGATGTTCGTGAGTGTGGTGGCTAATGTGAACCGTGTCTAACATGGAGGCTTCAGCCTTCCTGCATTCCTAAGCTGATCTGTTCAGCTGGGTACAGAATGCAGTGTGCACCTGCTGTTGCTCGTGGACAGTATTTGCATAAGTACACACAGAATTCTCATTATGCTCAGCCTCTTACCTCATGTGTCAGTTGCTTTGGAACAAATGCAAAAGATTTGAACAGAAAGTTTGCAGAACCTATGAATTACCAATAAATACATGAAAAGGTGCCTACCATCTTTAGTCATCAGGGAGATGTAAGTGAAAACCAGAGAGAGAGATTACTTTACACTTACTAGAATGACTCAAGTGAAAAAGACTGAGAATAAGTTTGACATTGAGTACCCAGAACTGTGAAATGTTGCTGCTGAGAGTTTAAAATTGTTCTGTCACTTCAAGAAAATAGGTGAGCAGTTTTAAAATGGCACTAAACATACACTTAGATCTGTTGTCAGCATTGCTGTTTGTAGCTGTGTATTTAGAAAGACAGAAAGATGTCTACTAGGACCCTTGCATATTACTGTTCGCAGTGCCTTTATTAACTAGGTAAAAGTTGGAAATAATTGTGCCAGCAACAGGCTTGCAGTATTAAACACATTATGACATATTCATTCAGCGACAACTCAGTAACAGAAAGGAGTCCATTTCTCATGTATTCAGCCACATGAGTAAATTTCAAGAATAAGCTAAGTCAGTGACACACTATTTCATACATGATGATTTTATTATAGGCAAAACTGGTACAGCAGATCAAATCAGTGATTGGTGGGGGTTGGAAGGAGGGAGCCTGCTGCTCAGGACACTGAGTAGCTTATGGTAAACTTTGGTGGAGTATGAGAGTGGTGATGATGGTTGTGGTTTTAATTATTGGTGAAGAATGAGAGTATATGATTGTTTATAATAATGTTCTATCTTGTTCTGTTGATAATTATTCAAAGTAAAAAAATCATCTAGGTAAAACTTCCTACATTTTATTGTATATGAATCATATCTCAGTAATTTACTTTATTTACTGAGAAGTGAGGCCATTACCTCTGCTTTGTAGGCTTTCAGGGTACTGTTGGCTGTGGATATGTCAGCAGGCACTGAAGTGCTGGCCACAATTAATAATACTATATAGTAGCTAATACTCCAGAATCCAGCGTAGGGACTTGGTGAGTGAAAGGGAAAGTGTCTTAGATGGTGTGCTGTGCAGACAGAAATGAGAGTGTTGCTGGATGTTGAAGATGGAAGCTACTCAAGTGTTGGTGTGTGCAGGGAGAGGGATGGGTGCAGGCTTTGAGCTTTTCCAAACCTATTTTATAGGTTCTTTAATGCTTATATCTCCCTTCCAACCCACCTACCCTAAATAGGAGAGAAAAGAGGTTAATAGTAACAGGAGAAGTAGACCATTTTAGACTCAGTTCTTTGGAGCGAGTCTACTCTTCATAGTCAGGATTTCAGCCGACCTGTTAAGCAGCAAACCAGCAATTCAGCAAAGGTGACTGCAACCACAGCATCCGGAATCTGGAGCAGCAGCTGGAATCCAGAGCCTCGAACGTTCTCTGGAATGTTTCTCTCTAGGAGCGTCTAGAAGCAGAGCGATGAACAGCCAAACGATGGGTAGCAATGCCAAACCCAAAACACCAGGCCTTTTGTTTTAGGCTCATATAGAGATCTCCTCTCAGAGACCATACTAGGATGTATATCAGTTGGCAAAGACCATGCCCTCGCCAGAGGCGGTTCCTGTTCTAGTGGACAAACACCACATGTTCTCTCCTAAGTCTGTTTCCAGTAAACAAAGACCGTACACGCTCACACAAGTCTGTCTCACATCCCACACTTGGGATTAAACAACATGCTTACACCCACTACAGGTGGGAGGTTCAGGTGGGCAGGTTAGCAGACCCTGAAGTAATTCACAATGATTATGGCTTATGTGGCTAGGTCTTAATTTTTGGAAGGTCATTGTGACTCTCAATTTTAAGTGTGTGAAATTGCAGGCATGTGTCCTTGTTTGTTGGTTTGACACAGCCTAGAGTTACCAGAGAGGGATTCTCAGCTGAAGGACTGCTCAGGTCAGAGTGGCCTGTGCACAGTATGTTGGGGATTACCTTGATTGATGGCTGACACATGAGGGTCCAGCCCCCCTGTGGGTGGCACCGTAACCAGGGCAGGTAATACTGAACTGTAGTAGGAAGCTGGCTCAGGAGACGCCTCACTGTTAGAGCTCACAAGCAACACTCCTCCATGGCATCAGCTTCAAGTTCTTGTTTGAGTCCTTGCCCTGACTTCCCTCATTGATGGACTGTGGCCCGGAAGTGTGAGCTGGACAGATCCTCCTCATTTGCAAGTTGCCTTTGGTCATAGTGTTTTATTACAGCAGTAGACTGACTACATGGGTGCTGTTGTGAGGGTTTCCAGAACTGAGTAGATGTTAGCCTGGAGTGTTGAAAGCTGGGAAATTCCAGATCTACTTAGGGTGTAAAGCAGCAGACTGTTTGCTAAGGGAAGGAGGAGGAGGCGGTGGAGGTGGCATTAATTTATCGTACCTCTGGGTCATTAGCTAGATTTGTGTGGGTCTGAAGGTCCTGAGAAGGATTCTGACAGGAAATCTTTACTTCATACATAGTATGGAAGAAGGTAGTCTCATTCAAGATGAGAATATGGAGTGAAAAAGAAAAGGGATCGTAGTTTACATACTTTAAACAGAAGTCACACCAGTATTTAAGAATAGTTTTGGAAAAGGCAAACGAGGCAGAGAATAGATGGAAGGAAAATGGGAGGTGTTGATAGCAGAAATTTGAGCATGGCTGGAGAATAGGCCCAAGAGTTGGACTCTTGGTGAGTGCTGAAGACAGCCAGTAGATGGTGCTTCTGTGACCAGCAGGGCTGACTGACACAGAAGTGATGGGAATGGAAGAGCTGGCGTACGTGACTGTGTGGTGATAGATCGAGAGTTGTAGCCAAAAAGAAGTTGAGTTTGAGGTTCGTTTGGCCTTGGATAGATGTTTTTAGTGGGAAGAATGTATGTGAAATGGGACTTAGAGAGGAAAATGGGCAAAGCCACTCTCGTGGGAGAGTCTGAAGATGGAACAAATAGGACCCAGGAAACATGATGAGAAATAAATATCCTGTGGATGGTAGCAAGGAGTGATGATTGGTTGTAGCTAAGCTTGTACATTACACCTTGCAGAATTAAAGTCTTAAGAAAATGGGGACATGTTAACATTATTTGGTGTCTTGTACACTTATTTTAGCATTGGTTCATTTGCCTTTTTCTCTTTTGTATTTTGAGACATGGTTTTGTAGTTTTGCCTGGCCCCGCAACTGCACAGCCAAGGGTGACTTTGAGTTCATTGTCCTCAGATGCTGAAATTATAGGCATGTGCCTTTCTGACATTTAACTTCTGTTAGAAGGAGGTGGGTTAAAAGTCTTCATAACCCATGCTGGCCTCGAATTTGTGTCTCTCTTGCCTCTACCTCCTGAATCTGGGATTATAACTGTCATCAAATTGCTTTTCCCAATATATTCTTTTCTTTACTTGAAAAATAATGCATTAGAAGAAATATTTGGGGGAAAATGCCCTCCCCTCCTAACCCTTTGTGTGTGTGCAGTAATCTTGGAAAACTTTTAAAAGGAATTTTTATTAAAGTAAACTTATAAAGTATGACTTTATATTTTTCATTCTAAGAGCTGAATCTACTACTAGAGGTGACAGTAATAAAACAGTGAGAGCTTGTGCTTAATGAGATACTTGATTCTTTACGTGTGACATGAAAATTTTATTTTGGTGTTGCTTAATTGTTTTAACAAAGTATACTCAGTTTTGTGGTGTTGCTAATAGATTGAATTTTTTCACTTGTAAGGAGTGCTTTGATTTAATGCTGTAAAGTTACTTCTAGCTCTATCTAGTATACATTGTAGACAGTTGATGAGTTTTCTAATTAAATAACACAGTTATAATCTCCAGAGGGAGGGTCTGAGAATTTAGCTCAGACATAGAACACAGAAAGTCCTGGGTTTGGTCCTTAGAATGTTGTGGGGAGTGTGTGTGTGCAAAATGATAAAAAGGCACCCCCAAATCTCAACTGAGCTGATTTCTAAAGGGAATCTTTCAGGTCCTGTAAAAGTGAAATGAAGTTTAGCTTGTTATGCTTCTAAGTTGGAAGATAAATGAGAGAGTATGGCATCACACTCTTTATCTGTGAGAATGTGTTTGGATCAGAAAGATAAGCGTATGTACACAATGGCTAATGCACATTAGGAAAGACTGAAACGTAATGAATCAAGGGTCTGTTTGCAATTTCACTGTGATTTTTGAGGGGGAAAAAACCTTTTTTACTCTCACTTGTGTAGCTGTGGAAGAGAAGCACTCATGATGGGAGGGGACTGTGGAGAGGCGTCTACATCCTCTGCAGTGCTTCCCTCAGCTGCCTTGGCAGCATAAGCAGCTCAGCTCTGGTGTCCTCTACTGCCCTCTTGTGTTTTCCCTGAGTTCCTCTCACTGAGGATTTCGAAGCCTTCTCATTTGAGTTGGGACTTCTTCTCAAGGTAGGTATGGGGGATTACAGTGCCTCTTGCAGATACCTCTCTGGCTGGTGTCAGCTATTGGTCTCATACATGTGATATGCTTAGGAATCTGCAAAAGCTAACTCACAGATGAGGATTCAGGAACAGTACAGATTGCATCAAATAGGTAATGCTTATTAAGTCCACTTAAACAGTATTTGTAGTTGTTGTAAAAATATGGTGTGCTGGGAACACTGGTGGACTTGTTTTGTGTGTGTTTCCCTTTAATAGAGTTTTCCAGAAAAGGACCTTTTACACTGTCCATCCAAGGATGTGGTTGAAGCTCACTTTATGTCGTGTATGAAAGAAGCTGATGCTTTAAAGCATAAAAGTCAAGTGATCAACGAAATGCAGAAGAAAGACCACAAGCAGCTCTGGATGGGACTGCAGAATGGTAAGGACACAGCGCTGAGGTCTAAGTCTAGTAACGTGGACAAGTGTAGCCCGGTGAGCAGTCCTGCGTTAGCGCTGTAAATCAGCTCTGGCCCCCAGGCCCGGCCGTGCAGAGTACCTCGCTCACTCCAGCCTGCCAGTGCTGCTGTGGGCTGGCGTCTCTCCGGGGCTGATCACTTAGCGCATGATGTGATATAGAAGCCTTTTTGTTCAGCTTGTGAAGAAGTGTGTGTCCTCATTCCTTCGGCTTGGTTCTTTTGGATCCCAGTTGGAAACTGAATGCATCCTGAAGGGTCTCTGCCCAAGCCAGGATGCAGCGTGAGCCTCCTCATCCTCACAGGAGCACGCTTGCTTTGTGCTTGGGCTCTGCCTCGCCGTGATTTATTAGAGTGCTCCAAGGCTTGGTTGTTAGAGTACCTTCCTATGGCTTCATCCTCAGCATTGCATAAGCCAGCATGGCGGTGTGGACATGTGGGAGGTAGAGGCAAGGGGATCAGAAGTTGGGGGTCATCAGCTACACAGCAGCTTCAAAGCCAGTCTGTGGTACATAGGGCGGGGGGCGGGGGCAGAAAAGAAAAGGGAGGGGAGGGAGATGAAGGAAAGCGAGAGCCGATGAGGCAAGAAGAGAGAGAAAATGCTCCTGATAGAATGAGTTAGTCTGCATTACTCTTGCTTACGTTGATTGCCTTCTAATGCTTCAGACAGTTGGTTTTAGAGTCCTGACTTTACCTGGTTCCAATATGCATGGTTAAATAATACCAGTTTCTTAATTATATTATTCAGTATTTGCTACTGTAACATTATAATACCAGTTCCTTAATTATATTGTTCAAATTTTAGCTATGGCATATTAACCATAATTATATAAAATGCAATTTCACTGCTCAGGTTTTATGTGTGTGTATATGTGTGTGTATACATGCCATATATGTGCATGCATGCACACGCCATAAGTGTGCGTGCTTGTAGAGGCCAAAGGAGGGCGTCAGATCCCTGGAACTGAAGTGACCAGCCATCGTGAGCTGCTGGGCACTGAGTATGGGTGCTGGGGGATGAACTTGGGTCCTTTAGAAGATCTTTTAACCACTAAAGCATCTCTCCAGCCTCCATGGTTAGCATGCTAGTATGGCCGTCATTGTGTAAGGTCAGATGTGCTCATATGGGTGATCCACCACATCACATCCTAGTGTCTATTGATGAATGCTATGCCTTTGTCATTCACAACATAAACAGGAGGGCAGTGCTGCTGTAGCTTCCTTGTTTGCTTTAGTTGCTTGAGTCCCGGTAGCATTTATGGACAGGGATAAAAAGGGAGTGGCCCAGAAACTGAAAGTGCAGCTGTGATGTTGCTCTGAGCAGAAGACAGTGGGGACTGTTGACATGGCAGCAGGAGACCCCCTGTGCAGATGAACTCATCATCATACATGGGGATAACAGACAAGGTCCCAGTTAAGTAAGCCTGGTGTGTTGCAGAAAATACATAGGCTATTAATTTTTATTATTAAAAGTCTATAATTATTATGGCAGTTATTTCTAAACCACTAGCATATCAAACAAAAGGCATGGGCACCTGTTGTGTTTAAATAAGCCTTATTTTACCTGGGGCTGGACAGATACTAACCCTCTATCCACCTTGTTACTGCTCAGCCGTGTATCCCATGCCGTCTGCCTTAATCATTGCTATTTGGACCCTTCCCATCCAGTCCCCTTGCGCTCATCCGGGCTGCTGCTCTGTACCCATTCTCTCCTCCCGGCCACGTGGTTCTTTAACTGTGTCATGGTGGCTTGCCTTCTTTTTCTTTCACCTGTCTCCTCATTTCTCCCATGATCCTTCTCCCTCAAAGTCCATGAACTTTGGCCACGCCTACCTCATTTTTGTCCTGCCCAGGTGTGTAGGCATTTATTCAGCCAGTCAGGGTACGTAATAGTCTGCTCGTAAGACAGCAAGCAGACCTTGAGAAACAAAGTAATAAACAGTCAAACAGCATTAGACCATGCTGTTAAATTGGTGTTCATAGTAAAGCAATGTTTAACCTGATTAGAACAAATATTTTGGTTCAGGTAGGAATAGCAAAGATAGTTTTTCATAGTTATGTTTTAATTAACTAAGAAATTGTATATGTGTGGGATGTTCATGTGGGGTATGCATGTGGGGTGTTCATGTAAGGTATGCATGTGGGGGGGGGGCAGCTGACTTGTGCATGCTTGTGCAGAGGTCCAAGGTTGGGTTTGGGTGTCTTTCTCTATTGCTTTCACCTCACTTGCTCAGATAGGGCCTCACAGTTTAGAGCTCCCCAGCAAGCCCTGGGATCTGCCTGTTGTGTGTCCTTAGCCGTGGGGTTGCAGGCACACATTATCACTCCTAGTTTTTATGTGGGTGCCGGGATCAGTATGCAGGTCCTCATTCTTAAACAGCAAGCATCGTACCATGGAACCAATTTTTTTTTTTGTTCCCCCATCCCCCTCACTGTTTATCTTTCCTTCACTCTCCTAAAAGTTTGCATTTTGTATTTTAAATTACTTCTAATCAGTTTTTTTTTAAACTTTGGTATGTATGAAATAGCAACAAATAAAATTTTCTAATATTTTGATGAGAAAGTTATACAAGTGATGGAACAATGCCATCATGCCCACCCTCATCCGAGATGGAATCTCATGTATGGCCCAGGTCAGCCTCCAGCTCACGGCCCTCCTGCTTACAGGAGCCGACGCCGTGCCACAGCTCCCTGTTTTGAGCCACATGCCACTTTTCCAGTGTGCATGGATAGTTAGGACAGTCTCATGTCTTGTGTCTTTGTGTTTGCCATTGGCCAAGAAGAAAGTCCGGTGTAAGTTCTTTCTTAGTGACACTGTAGTATTGCCCAGTCAGAGTGCAGCTATTTAATATTTGTAAACTTTATGTGAAGTTCAGTGTTATGACTTTTATGGTGTATATGTAATCACATTTCTCATTCTTCTGTTAGATTTACATTTGATCTGCGTGACATGGAGTTGTTCCATAGTTCATATTTGTACATGTAGAATTTTTCAAAACCTGGCAAGCAGCACACTTTTCCCCCTCAAAAATTGTTACCAAATAATTAAAATGATTTATAACCTAAAAAAAAAGTACACTGCATGTTCATTTGTGGTAGCATGTGCTGGTAAGCATAACATTTAGGAGGTAGAGGCCAGCTCCTGTCCTTGTCACGAACAAAGGAGCTGGGGCTCATACAGAGAGAAGAGGTCTAAGAAAAATTGGCTTCAAACAATTCCAGAATTTGAGGGTGGAAACGGGAGGATCACGAGTTCATGCCACACATGGACGGATGGACACACATGGACACACACACACACACACACACACACACACACACACAAACACAAAATTGTGGAGTAAAGCAGGTGGCTCAGCAGGTAAAGGCATTTTCTACCAAGCCTGACAGCCGGAACTCAATCCTTGGCATCCATGTAATGGAAGGGGAGAGCCATCTCCGGCCATTCCCGTCTGCCCTCCACGTTCATGTCATGGCACACACAAATACATGGATGAAAATTGTGGGATAAAATGCTGGCAGCTAACTACGGACTGTTGGTGAGGGTGGGTGCTTCCTTGTTTTCTGTCTGGAGTACTGTTTCCCTCCTCTGACTTCTCATGCCTTTATGCAGTCTTTATCTTCGTCACCTTTCGTATGAAGCCTTCTATGTTAGAGTTAACAGTGGCTATCTAACTTGTACTGGCACTGTGCCGGGAGATGTGATCTTCCTGCGTCTGGAGCGACAGACGGCACGGCAGGGCTGCATGGTCTGCATTGCACTGCATGCGCGGCGGGCGTGGCTATTTATATGCATTTTGGTTCTCTAGTGTGACTATACTTGTGTATTTTCTGTATTGTGGTACATCATACTTGTGATTGGTGTATATCTTATATTTTTATCCCCCAAACATGGTGTGGTCATAGAGTAAAAAAAAAAAAATAGAAGTTTTGATTTACCCTTTTTATCTCTTTCTTCAAGTGACCAGGAAGTACTATGAAAGTATTTCATAAATAGTGTAATAGCCTTGGTTTACATTTACTTACGGAAATGCAGTTTTATATTTAGGGTGTGGGGTTTTTGACCTAAAGACAAGGTCCTGATTATTTGTGAGGTCATAGAGCTGTTGCTACCTTTTTGTTGAAGCAGTTGTAAATTTGTCCAAATTCAGACAAAACAGGTGGGCTACTTGTTCCATGCAGAGCTGCACCTGGAGAGCACCAACGCTAAGCACAGGGTTCAACGGGTTTTGAATACTTTCAAATGCTAATTTTAATTCCGAAGCTCTCTGAAGGAGAAATAAGAAAAGCTTATGAAACCAAGAAAACTCATTTAAGGCATAATGTGCCTTTCAGTTTTTTATAGGCTTTCATTTTAGATACGAGAATGTGCCACCTCTCTGGAACAGTTAATGTCACAAGCAGAAAAGAAAGTAGCATTTTTATTGTGAGGCACGCACTTGTCAGTCCACGCTTAGGTTTTCTGTTGAGCGGCACTGTATGGGGAGCTTTGAGGACATCACTATAAAACAACAAGAGGAACGCAAGGCTCAGCTGGCAGCCAGTCTTCCCTGAGCATACCTACTTTTTTCTGTTTGGGTTTTAGAGACAAGATTTCATATAGTTCAGGCTAGACATACTTTTAATCCTCCTCCTCAGCTCCCAAGATTTTGGGTGTGCACTACCATATCCAGACTGCGTCAACACTTTTAAAAAAGAAAATGATGTAAAGCTCCATATACTTGCAGATAAAAGTAAGATTTGCTGTTAAATACACCTAAATTTTCCATTTCTTATCAAATGTTGTTAGACTTTCAAGTTGATTTACAGTGAACTGTTTACCACACACACTCACCCTCTACCGTTCTCTCCTGCTTTGAGACAGGGTTGCAGTATGTCCTACAGTATGTTCAGGAGCCTCCTGCCTCGTCTCCCAAATGCTGGGACTACACGCACATGCCAACACACCCAGCCCCAGTTTGCCATTTTTAACACAAATAGAAGTTATGTGTGACAAGTGGTATTTTAGAGGCCTGTGTGCCCGAGACAGGTGTTTCATGTTTCCACTTTGCTGTTTTTATTGGTGTGCACATTGGACTGTTCTGTTCATGTTCACTTCTGTTAGGTAGTTCTGTCGTGTACCTGAGAGTGCATCAGATCACTTTTCTCTCTTGAGTTCCCTTATAAACGCAAAGACAGGATCCTAGTAGCTGGTTTTGTTTGTTTGTTTTTTCTCTCAGTGATTTTCAGGACTGCCTGGATGAAACAGAAAGGCATTTTGAAATGACTGAGATGTGAAGTTACTAAGACCAAGATGGTTGTAATGGGATTTGAATTATAAAGGTTGAGTTCTAGACATCAGAGGAATTACTGAGTATAGTTTTCTAGTAATTACTTTTACTCTCTGAAGGCCTTTGCTGGAGATTGAGGGCAGGCCTGCCAGGTCACAAGACGCACTCAGATTTCAGTCCGAGCACTTGCTCATCTTATGGACCTCAGTCACTGCCCTGCTGCTCATTCATCTTCAGCTTTACAAGCCTACATTTAACTCCTTAACTGTGTTTTTAATGTTTATTTTAAATTGTAGGTATATGTGTGGGCACATGGGCATGTCAGGAGTGCAGCTGCCCTTGGAGGCCAGTGATACCGGATCTTCGGGAGCTAGAATTATAGATGGTGTGAATGGCCTGATGGGGACTCCGCCCTCTGAGGAGCAGCAAGCATGCGTCAAGCACTGGCCGCCGCTCCAGGCCATCTCTTTTAGTTTGTTCAGTTTTTGTTTTTAAGATTTATTTTACTTTTGATTAGTGTATTGGTGAGTGTCTATACATGGGCATGTGCACCTGAGTTGGGTGCCTACAGAGTCTACACAGGCACACATGTATAGCATGCAGCTCCCGCAGACCTTCACTGATGGGCGTTAAATGGAGACTGAGGCAGTTCAGAGGCTAGCATTTATCTGGGGTTTAGTATCACAGGCAGATAGGGCGTGAGGAGCAAGGACACTGAGATTGGAGTATTCTAGACAGTTTCAGTGACCATAACTCCAAGGACAGGGAGGGGTTGGTGCTATATTTCCAACCCTTCTCTCTAGTATACCTGCATTTCCTTGATTGCTGAGCCATTCACCCGCAACATCTTTTTAAACTTCTAAACAAGGTATGGCTCACGGTTCTGTTGGAACATCAGGCCACAGTCCAGGGACAAAGCACCAGAAGGTTTGCTGTCTAGTGTGTGCTTGCTCTGCTTCAAAGGTGGTAGCACCTCACTGCTGTGTCCTCATGGCGGGAGGGAGGGAGGATGGAGTTCCCTCCTCCCTCAATCCATCCCTCTCTTCTTCTGTTTGTATTTCTACCCCCACCCCTTACACACACACACACACACACACACACACACACACACACACACACACACACACACACACACACACACACACATTCCACTTTGAAAATGCCAAGTGAGATGCTGAGAGCTGTGCCAGTAGACACACTCTTGCATTAGAGTGGGTAGGAAAGACCTCTGAAATGAGGATGAGGAGAGAGCCATGTTTCACGTGTCATTCCCTGTTGTGTGCTACTGCAGTGTTTCTATGAATTATCACTGCTCACATACCAGGTATATAGAGTTTTGGTCATAACATTTATAAAGTTTCTCATCTATTTTAGTAGCTCAGCACGTGGATCTGTGTATGCAACTGTTACAGTGATCCCTTTGGCTTACTTTTCAAGCTGTATTCTTTTAAATGTTAGTTTAGTATTGTACAATTTTGAGATTCGGTCCAGGTAAGTTACCTGGCTTGGCCTGGGACTTGTGATCTTCCCAAGCCTCTAATTAAAGGCCAAAACTGCCACGCTGGGCTCTGCATTCTTTTTAAACCAGAGGAATTTGGCATATAAACAGGCATTTAACTAGCTCTTTAAAAAAAAAAAAAAAATCAATCTTCTGACCTTCTTTTTGTAAACTTAATCATATTTAGTTTGGGATATGATTTTATATTTGCTCAAATCACTATTAAATGACAAATTGTGTTAAAATCAATCTTGCTTACATGTTTGGGTTTGGGTGGTAATGGTGTCTGAACGCAGGGCATGCTGGGCAGCTATATAGGCAAGAGATGCAGCTCTTCCACTCAGCATAAAAAGTAATGATTACTCTGTGTGTAACCTACCATGGCTCATGTGTAAGGTCACAGGACAGCCTTGAGTATCATTCTTCTCCGGCCACTTGTGTGAGACAAAGTCTCTCTTGCTCACTGCTGTGTCTACCAGGCTAGCTGACTAGTGAGCCACTGGCCTTTCTCCCATCCCAGCCTCCCATCTCCCCGAGGGATGACTGGGATTGCATCGTTCTGTGCTGCTGCAGTTACATGGGGTCTGAAGAGCTGAACTCAGGTCATGCAGGCTTGCCTAGCAAGTGCGGAGCCCACTGAGCTGTCTCCCCAGCCTGCTGCTTGCACTAAGAAGCAATTAAAATGTATGTTTGTTTGCTTGCTGTGACATGGTCTCAGCTATGTAGCCATGGCTCTCCTGGAATTTACTATGTAAACCAAGCTGCCTCGGATCTACAGAAATTCTCCTTCATCTGCCTTCTGAGTGCTGAGATTAAAGGCATGTGCTTCCATGCTTGGCCCTTAAAATTATTTTTAATTATATGTACTTGTAAGCGTTTGGATGTGAGTTTCCTCAGAAGCCTATAGGTGTCAGGTCCCCCAGCTCTGAGGTAGGTGGTTGTCATCCTTTGTTGTGGGTGTTGTGGAGAGATTTGGGTCTCCTGGCAGAGCTGTAGGTGCTCTGGACTGCCATCTCCAGTCCCTGCTTGTGTTTTTGAAGCAGCTGGCTTTCCACATATTTCCTTTTGATTCTTTTTGTTTTCTTCTCTAGTTCTCTCCTTCATCAGCTTAATCTAGTTCTGCTTATCTTTTTTGGGGGGGGGTAGATTTTTTAAAAAAATATTTATTTATTTTTTATTATGTATACAATGTTCTGCCTGCACATACAACTGCAGGCCAGAAGAGGGCATCAGATCACATTATAGATGGCTGTGAGCTACCATATGGTTGCTGGGAATTGAACTCAGGACCTCTGGAGGAGCAGTCAGTGTCCTTAACCTCTCCAGCCCTTTTTTTGAGACAATAGTCTCACTATATAACTCTGGCTGACAAAACTCCTTATGTAGCCCAGGCTGGCCTCAAACTCAGAGAGATGCCTGCCTCTGCTTTTAAATTCAGATGCCACCACATCCAGCTTTAGTTCTGTGTATCTTTCTGTCTTCCTTTCTTTCTTTTAATTCTGAGGAGACCAGAAAAGGGCATCAGATCCCATGGGACTGGAATTAGAGATGGCGGTTAGCTACCGTATGAGTGTGGGGAGGCGAACCCTAGTCCTCTCTCTCTCTTCAGTTTCTCAGCACTGCATATCCTAGCAAACTTCCCTCTCTAATATTTGACTCAGTTTACCTGCCTCCATCCCATGCATGCATTAGCTATTGCTGTGAGATCTATATGGTCAGGTAATGGTTTTGCTCAGCATTCAGCAGTTAATGCTATTTAATGTGTTGCCTATCTTTAGGTGTCACGTGGTCTTAAACAAAAATGATAAATGATCCGTACTGAGAATTTCATGAGTTCCTGTCCTTTGTAAATGAATCTCCATTAGTTCCTGTGGTACAGTGACTCTGATGCAGAATTCTCCATATTAAACATATTTCTTCGACTGAAGAAATGAATACTAGTTTCGTGTATCTCATTGTATGACTTTTCTCTCTTATTTAGAAACTAGAGAAAATTCACAAATCTTTTTATGTATAAATCATATGTATTATAAAATTATCTATGACAGTATTGTAACTAGAACTAAAAGAATTGCCAGATTTCTGAATACCAGAAATGACAAATATCCAGTTATAAAAGGGTAAATAAATTTGTGAATTTGAGATGCAGCAGTCCGTTGTGTACTTGTTCTGTGGTTTAAAATTTTTTTCTGCAGCTCCTACTACTAATCAGTGCATAATAATTTGAGAGCTCATACTCTCCACACTTGGTATAAACTGAAAATTTGAGCTGACTGATCCTTCTGTCTCTTGTTTTTAATTTTTATGCATTGTCTGTGTCAGATCGTGACCTCAGTGAGCCCTGATGGCTATCTTCCCCGCGTTCTGCTGCAAACAGCAGTTTTTACGGCCCTCGGGATCCGGACTATCAGTGAATTCCGGCCTCTTCCCATTTCCCTCATTCCTTGGTGATCTTTAGGGTGACAGAATATCCCATCATGTTTAATTGAAGTATATTTTTGCAGATCTAATTCTGTCAATAACATTGTCCTGTTAACAGCTGTGAAGATTTTGTGGGAATTTTTAGAATGTCTTGTTTTTACTAATAATTCTTTAGCTCTTACCTTACAGAAATACTTGCGTACATTTACTTTTCATGCATTTTAAAGTTGGTTTTTATGTAGAGTATTAAGTACCTTATAATCTCATCTTTCGTACACTTTGTGAAGCTTCAGTAAGCAGTAATTGTCCACTTTCAATAAGGAGCAAAACAAAAGAGAGTTGAAACATAAGAAATAGGAAGAGAACGACAATAAGAAGGGAAAGATGTTATGAGTGCCGGCCCTACGTAAGTTTTATTGTTTATTGTGCTCCCCAAAACAGTATGTTTTTTTGTTTTTGTGTTTGATTTGAGATTGTTGAATGATTTATAAGCATGACATTAATTCCCATGCCAAACTCCAGGACCACGTATGCCTGATTCCAACTGGCCAAAATCTAACCCATGAGTTTGGACATTCAAGACCAGAACCACCACATTGCTTGGTTTTCCCAATAACAGACTCTGTCAGGCTCACCTAGATCAGCAGGCCCGTCCAGGACTCAAGCACCACAATTTGCCTTAAGTTCACAATGAAACGGGGCCATTGCCCCTCAGCACTTAAATCTGGAAATAGTTTCAGTTAGAAAATAGGACTCCTTTATTCCAACACAGCCAGCTAGGTGTTTCCTGCTCCTGCTCGCCAGTGACCACCCCCCACCCTCACCCCTACCCCTACCCCGCCAAGGACATAAGCACAAAGATACTCACTTTATCAAGTATTATCCCCCCAGCTTACCGCAGTCAGGAACAGGTGCAAAGCTTTAACTACTTCCTGCAGTGAGGCAGGAACCAGAGCTGTCAGGGCAAAACGGAACGCAGACCCATTCTGTTGACCAGGAGAACTGGACTAAAGGAAAAGCGGCAGAATTTTCCAGAAGGAATGTTAATGTATACTGGAACACACATCACAGCTGCGACAGTAGCAAAGACTTTGTTGTTTATTTTCATGTGCTGTGCTGAAGAGAATATAGCATGAGATTCAGATATTTGAGTTGTAACTGAATAATATGTGAAATATTAGGTTTGCTTCAGATTTTAACAGCCTCGTGTCTACCATTAGGATTCTTAGAAGTTCTGATTAAGTTTTCTGTCCTCTTAGTGTTTACTGTGTATATCATTTAACGTTAAATTTTACTGAATTAAGGGATCTGTGGTTTAGAGCACTTGTTGCTGTTGCAGAGGACCTAGGTTTAATTGCCAACCATCTGTAACTCCAGTTCCAGGGGACTCATTGCCCTCTTCTGACCTCTGTGGCACCAAGCATGCACATATACATGTGAAACAAAACTGTTACACATAAAATAAATAAATCTAAAAAAGCTAATTACTGAATTATTGTGTGTGTGTGTGTGTGTGTGTGTGTGTGTGTGTGTGTGTGTTAGAAAGAGAGAGGGAGGAGAGAGGAGAGAGAACTTGCCCATTTCTGTGTGTATTACACACGTGCAGATGCCTGTCTGTGAGGCCAGAGGACATTGGACTCTTGTGGAGGACAGGTAGGTAGCTATGAACCATGCTACCTGATACGCATTTTTCAAGCTCGTATCAGATTATCTACTCTGGTGCTGTTTGGTGGTTCTGTTCAGTGCTGCTTTCCATCAGTGAAATACCCAGTGTGCTTTTTCAGTTCAGGGCCTTCTCCACCATGTGAGGAAATGGGTGTGGGTGGGCAGAGAAGACTTGAGCCACCAAGCACTACTGATGCAAATAAAAAGACTGATGAGACACTTTAGAAATTATAATTTTATGCTGGTTTGATTTCTCTGGTTATATATGAAGTGAAGGAGAAAGCCTATTGTGTGCTTGTTTTAGGTTCTCTTGCTTTTAATTTTAAGTAGGTGCAGAATAGTTTGAACGACCCCACTTTCCACAGTGTACAGATTGAGAGCTTGTTGAGCCCTGCTATTTCTTTTGTCTACTGTTTTCACTCCTTTAGCGCTAATGAATATAAGAGCATGAACTGTTTGTGACTTAGGAACATCTTTTAGAGGGCTATTTCCATGCTGCCACTGTGGACAGATTAAATGGAGTGCACCAATAGAAGAGAGTTTTCCTAGAGGTTATTACAATTAATAAAATTATGTAATATCATAGGCCTGGATACTCTTACATGCATTATCTTGTGATTCCTTATAAAGATTAAATAAATGTTATCAACTTTGCAAATGAGGAAATGAAGTTAACTACTAAAGAGGTGGGCCCAGGAATTTCAGCCTAGATGCCCTCTGATTCCAAAGTGAAGGCATATTCCAGTACATCTGGAAGCTGTTAACTTGGGTACACATTGGAGTCATCTGGAGAGCTTTGAAAAAGTACTGGTGCCAGTAAATTAGGCACTGCAGTTGATCTGCGGCGGGTCCCACACGGGTGCTTTTAAACTCGTCCTAGGTGATCCCAGTGAGTAGGTCACTTGAGAACTGTCACAGCTCATCCTGCATCTTCAGTGGCCACTGGTGTGTCCTGGAAACATTTGTCAGCAGGCAATCATCGGTTTCCTAATGACATTCTGCTACTTAAAACATAAGGAGTTTGCATTAGATAAAAAGAAGTTGTTTTATATAATAAGCATTGCAAAGATAGCTCAGAGGTTAAGAGTGCTGGTTGCTCTTCCAGAGGTTCAATTCCCAGCACAACATGATGGCTCCCCAGCGTCAGTATTCCTGTCCTAGGAAACCCTACACTCTGCTTTGGCTTCTGCGGACACCAGGGATGCACATGCTGTCCAGACATACATGTTGGCAAAACTCCCATACATATAAAATGAAATAAAAACAAATTTTAAAAGCTAGACTGCCGCTCTCGATGGCAGAGGCAGGGGAATCTCTGTGAGTTTGAGGCCAGCCTGGTCTACAAAGCAGTCCAGGACAGCCAAGGCTACACAGAGAAACCCTTGTGTCGAAAAGAAAGAAAAAAGGAAAGAAGGAAGGAAGGAAGGAAGGGGGAAAAAATGACCATGGTATGAGATATCTTTGCCTTTAGTGCTTATAAAACTTCAAGTAGATTTCTGGTTTTGTCTTAAAGTTGCCTCCCGAGTGAAATGAAATGAGTTTGACTCATTGTTCAGTTTGTTTCTGGACCTCTGACTCTCAGGTAGTAACACATTGGGGCTAAGAGGAAGAACACTTTCTCAACACAAGGTGGATTAGGTTATGAGGTACAGCCTGAATTTTGGTCTTGGTATACCTCTGCTCTAGTTCCGTAAGTCTTTTTAGGAACACTTTCCTACCTACCTACTTATTTTTAGCTAGGCATGGTGGCCCATGCCTTTAATTCCAGCACTCATGCACATATTCACACACATACCCACGAACATACACTTAAAAAAATAAATCAGCCAGGTGTGGTGGCACATGCCCTCAAACCAGCTCTCGGGAGGCAGGGCAGGCCTCCCTGAGCTTGAGGCCAGCCTGGTCTACACAGTAAATTGCAGGAGCCAGGGCTACATAGAGAAGCAGTGTCTCAAAAGCAAACAAACAAACAAAAATCCAAAATAACCAGGCCCAGTGGTGCATTAAAAAGCTGGCACGCCTGTAACCCAGTGCAGGAGTGGAGAGAGGGGAGTGCGGAGCCAAGCTTGTTGCGGCTTACTGGCCATAGAGTAGCTCCAGGTTCAGGGAGCGAGCCTGTCTTAACGGAATAAGGCGAAGAGTGTCAGAGCAAAACACCCAGTGCCCTTCCTTGGCCTCAGCGTTTGCACATGGGCATCTTTGATGAACATATATAAGAAACATTACAAAATCCAGGTATGAAGATACCTGGTTACACCTTCTCTTATCACTGTTCTATCTTTTAATAAGTATAAAAATTATTCTAGGGCTGGAGAGATGGCTCAGAGGTTAAGAACACTGACTGCTCTTCCAGAGGTCCTGAGTTCAATTCCCAGCAATCACAGGGTGGCTCACAATCATCTATAATGAGATCTGATGCCCTCTTCTGGCTTGCAGGTGCACATGCAGGCAGAGCACTGTATATATAATAACAAATAAATAAATCTTTAAAAAACATTACTTTAGCTGGGTGTGGTGGCACACATCTCTAATGCTGGCACCTGAACGGTACACACACAGTCTATTCTTGGTTACAGCACTTATAGCATTGCTTAGAAAATACAAACTTTATAAGAATGCTTAAAAGTAACTAAAATTCTTTGTGTTTTTAATTTTTATTATATTTGTGTGCGTGTGTGTGTGTGTGTGTGCTTGTGTACATTGCATGTGTGTTGGGAGCTAGAAGGCAGCTTGCAGGAGTTGATTTTCTCAACATTGTGGGTCCCAGGATCCAACTCAGGTTGTCAGTGTTGGTGACAAATGCTTTTACTCACTGAGCCATCTCACCAGCCCCTACTCAGGAGATAGAAATCACACAGTTGATTTCTAGCGAGTGACTGTTAGTTATGAGAAAACTGTGCTACTTAGGGCTGGGAGAGGAAAAGCTTGTGTGAGGTCCTTTCCCAAGGCCCGAGGTTCCACCTCAGTTGGGGAGTCTAGTTGACACCCTGAATTAAAGAAGCTTACTCCTTTGTGCAGGGCAGGATGAATCTGTTAGCCTCAGGTAGCCGGGACAGTGTGGAGTGTAGCTGAGTAACAGTAGGCGACTTGGCATGTGGGAGCCAGAAGGTTCACAGGCAGGAAGCCTTCTTTGTGTTGACTTCCGTGTTCCTGAGAAGAGTATCCAGCTGGGCATATGACAGTGATGTCTCCTTTGATGTCCTTACCACAGTAACGCTGACCCATCTCACCTGACCCATCTCGCCACCATTGGCAGCTGCAGGAGAGCCTTTTGTTTGCAATGGCAGCAACACAGGCCACTGAGACTCTGTTAAGTGGTTGGTGTTACGAAGACTCAAAGGCTTTGAGCCTCTGTTTAGTGCATCTGCTGAAGGGTGAGCTGGAAGCCAGGGGGACTGGTGCTCCTTTCTCTTAGTTTACATACTTTATGCCTTGGAGGTTTTTTCCAAAAGTTTTTACTCATCATCTTTCAGTACCTTGTGACTGTTTTCCTTCCTTTGGTATTTTGGGTCAACATAGTTGTTTGGCAGAACTGTCGTATGTGTTTTAGTGTGTAACAGTTTTCCTGGCTTCCATCCACTAATTGCCAGGCATACAGACAAGTTTTGACAATCAATAATGTCTCCAGACAATTACCCAATCTTCCCTGCAGTCTTAAATCTTCCCTTGTTGAGAATTAGCCTGTTTTCTGTTTTGTTTTATTTTTTCCCATCTCCCTCCTGTTGGAATCCGTGTAAATCTATCTTAATAAAGGTTTGTTTTGGGGATTTGCTTTGTGTGTCTTGAGACAGGATCTTGGTATTCTGGCTCAGGGTGGCCACAGACCTGTAGTGATCCTCATGCCTTTGCCTCCCAAGTGTTGGGGGTCACAGGTATGTGGCACTACACCCAGCTCTGCTGGAGGGCTTTTTAATTTTGTGACAGGGCCTCAAGTAGCCTAGGATGCCCTCAAACACACTATGTGGCCAAGGCGGGCCTTGAGCTCTTTCTCGTCCTGCTCCCACTTCCCATGTGCTTGGCTATGGAAGTGTGCCATTGAGCTTGAGGTTGGTCCCTGGAGCCCGGGCTAGGAGGAGAGAATCTACTCCCAAAAGCTGTCCTCTGACCTCACATGTGCAATCTGGCATGTGTGCCTGTGCTCACACACACATCATACACAGTAATAAAACAAAGAGAAATCTCCAGATACACAAATGGCCAGCAAAGCACATGAGTAGGTAGGTATGTAGTATTAGTCATTAGAGAAATAAAAATAAGATAAAAATATAAAAATCATACTGAGTTAACTCCCTCATACCGGCTGAAATGACTGTATAAAAAAGGCAAAATGGCCAGGTGTGTGGCACACACCTTTAATCCCAGCACTTGGGAGGCAAAGATAGATGGATCTCTATGAGTTTAAGACCTCCAAAGCTGTACAGTAAGGCTGTCTCAAAAACAAACAGGGCCAAGTAATTAGTGCTGGCCATGGCAAACATGGATTACAGCTTTTTGACATAGCTGGTAGGAATGGAAAATGGTTCAGTCACTTTGGAAAACAGTTTGGCAGTTTCTCAAAACATTTGCTATGTAACAGTTAAACAGCTTTGCCATAAGACACAGGAAGTTCACTCTTATGTCCACCACAAGAATTGAAAACCTATTCATACAAAATGTGTACACTTATGTTCTTAATATCGTGATTTATGATAGACAAAAGTAGAAATGCTCAAATATCTCCAAGTTAACGAAATCTTGTAACTCTACACCACTGAATGCCTAGCCTTTAAGAGTACAGGAACAAACTTTGAAAACAGCACACTGTGCATGTGTGCTCACACGCACATACAGAGCAAGTGTAAGAGACCGTGCGCTGTATGATTGCATGTATAGTAAATGTTCTGACCTCTGAATGTATTTAGAAAATAGGTAGACTATAGATTTTATGATCGGCAGATTATAGCTTAGTAAAATTTTAATTCAACCTGAAAAAAAATATAAAGCACAACCAATATAAAATGAAGTTGCAATTGGCCATTCAAACATGCACATTCTGCATTGTTTCCCACCCTTCCTCCCCCAAGTGCTGGGAATTGAGCTCAGGGCTTTGTACATGTTAGGTAAACCAACTCTACAAGGGGATGACATCCCTACTCAGTATTTCTCCCCCGCCCCATCTGTTTGTATATGGAGACCAAAGGATACTCTGGATGTCTGAAGAAAACCTGTGCCTTACCTCGAGACAAAGTCCTTCATTAATCACTGGGCTAGGCGCCTGGCCAGGGGTTCAGTGTCTCTTCTCTCCAGTACTGGGATTCCAAGCAGGCAGGACCCTCTCTGCCTGGCACCTTGTTAGAGGTTCTAGGACACTGCACTGGGATTCGTGCTTTCGAGTCAAGTGCTATACAGACTCTGCTCCTGCACTGGGTTCCATCTTTCCCTCAGAAGCCTTTCTATGCTGGTGTTTCTCTATATAAGTGCTGACTAGTATTTAAATTGGGCAGGTTTAGCTTTAGAGTACCAGCAGAAATGAGACCGTCAGTCAGTCTGTCTCTACTGCTGGTGTCACCGTGATACCACATGAAGTCACATGCCTGTTGAGGGTTTCTCTTGGGAGAAAAAGTATTGTAGAAAAGATCAATTTCATATCTTGCTTTATGTTAGCTTTAAGAGAAATAATTTGTAAACAATGCCCTAATGCTTTTCAGAAGCTTCTGAGTGTTTAAGACTTTTGTATCTTTTTATGAGCTTGTCTGTTATGATGTTCATTCTTAATAACAGAATTTATATCTTTTTAGACAGATTTGACCAGTTTTGGGCCATCAACCGGAAACTTATGGAATATCCTCCAGAAGAAAATGGATTTCGTTATATCCCTTTTAGAATATATCAGGTAGGAAGAACATTATGAAAAATACCACTTTTTAAAAGCTTTGGGCATCCTCTTGGACCCTCTGTATGGGAGCCTGCTAGCATCTAGGTTTGCATCCAGGGTTTTCAGAACTGTCTTGCTGGCAGTGGAGTTGGAGGTTGTGCGTTGTGCTGCAGTGTCTGACTCATAGTTGCTATTGTTTGTATCTAATGTGCTTGGCTGGTTCAGCTACTTGCTGCAGTTTATTTGTAACCCCTAAGCTTATACTTGAAGCACATTTGAAGTCTTGTTCCTTTTACTGAGAGAGTCTCAAGTAGCACAAACCAGCCTGGAACGTACCTAGTTAAAGGCTGGCCTTGAACATTTACCTCCACCTCTGAAGTACTGGGACCATAGCCACCGTGTCTGCTGTTATATTGGGAACTCAGAACTTTGTGCTTCTTAGGTCAATAGTCTATCAACTGAACTGCATCCCGAGCCCCAAGGCCTTTTTTTATTAGGTTTTTGAGACAAGGTCTTCCACAGCAGCCCAGCTGGCTTTGAACTTGTAAGTCTTCTACCATAGCCTACTCAGTACTGGGCTGATATGAGTGTGAACAGTGGTAGAGCATTTAGATCTTCCGATGTATGTGCCCCTATATAACATGAACCAAGTGGCACCTGCAGCACTGTGAGCAAATGTGACATCCTTTTTGCAGCTAACATAATGCTATTGTCTTTCTGTTTTTCTTGACTCTTGCTGTTCAAGATGGGTCCTAGGCACTGTGCTGTTTCTGACAGAAGCAGCCATGCAGCATGGTTTGCGTTGGCTGGTGATAAACCCATGACGTCACATAGAGATCACCTGTCCCGCAAGGAGCAGTGCTTTGGTATTTGCTAATTCCGTGTTTGCTACTGCCCCTGAAGAGAAATCAGGCTCGGTGGGGAGTCCTCAGGACTGTAGACAGTGTCTGCCGGTCAGTCTTACAGCAAGCTTACATGAAGTGGAGAAGGGATTCTGGAGCCTACTTTACCAGTCAGCGTGCTTGGTGTATGGCAGATGGACCTCGAGGGCCTACAGGTGTGGGTCAGTCCTAGCCGACACCAGGCCTTGGGTTCAGTTGTTGGCACTGTAAAGCTGTGTCAGTAGGACTTGAGCAGCCAGCACACCTGCTGTAATGAAGAGTGAGTTATTCCAGAAGCTGAAAGCATGAGACCTTTGAGCTGGCATCGCAGGTGTCAGTTCCAAGGTTCATGTTTTCACAAAGGCGGGGCTGTGTTCATGTGCTGTTCAGTGCCTAGAAAACTACCCTGCGTGGAAATCCTGTCT
Organism: Acomys russatus; assembly: GCF_903995435.1. NCBI lineage: Eukaryota > Metazoa > Chordata > Mammalia > Rodentia > Muridae > Acomys > Acomys russatus. The sequence continues at coordinate 7,020,455 of NC_067157.1, read as the reverse complement.
ACTCTTATTTTCATTGTGTGCCACAAGCTGTCTAGTAACTTACTGTCTGGTATTCCACAGCCACACAGTGTCGCATTGTCAGATATAATTGAATAAAATGCAGCTCACTCAGTCTTTGAAGACGTCCCCATGAGAAGAGCTCTGCCATACTTGAGCTGTGGGCCTCCTCGCAGTGCTGATGTAGAACATTTGCTTCCAGCCTGGCTTCTGAATGACGCTGTGCTGTCCTTGTTTGGAGCACTTGAAACTCCCACAGGGAAAGTTTAGTACACTTGTGCTTACTGTAAGAGTCATGGTTGCCCCAGCAGTGCTGCTGTGTGAGAAGAGGCCTTCCTTGTTTAGTTTATTTCAGGGACAGTTGTGAGATCAGTTTACTCTCCCGGGCTTTGCTAACACAGTGCAGAACACTTGGTGCGGGGAAGGGGTATGGGGAGCATTTGCTCGTGCAGAGAATGGAGAGGCCGTCGCTTTGTAAGGAGGCAGGGTTTGCTCTGTAGCCCAGCCTGACCTTGAGCTCACAGGCTTTGATGGAGTAGCATGTCAGGTGTGCTTTACCACCCCGAACGAGAGAATGGTTTTTATAAAACTCCACCATCAGCTAGAAAGTGGAAACTCAGAGACTTCTCAGAACTGACTTCACTAGCCCTGGCTGCGAGATGGAGGTTCTGTGAGAGCAGAGCTTCCTGCGAGCCTTTCCTGTGTGGGGGATGGAGGAGCCTGAGACTTCATTGTTTCTCACTTGCTTTGCAAGCTTTTCTTCCTTTCCATTTTGTTCTGATTGGGATTTAAATAAACTTTTAGAAGTGTGGGATGTCAGTAAATACCAAAATTTTAGGTTAATAGTTTTTGCTAATTTATTGTGTCTTTGCTTTCCTCGTTTCTCTCTTTCTCTTTTCCCCCACTTTACAGAATGAGGGATTTCCACAGAGAACCCATAGTTCAGTTTTATTCAGGGTAATGAGTGGGGGAAAAAAAAGAAAGTAACTTCTGCTCATAGAAGAAACTCAGCCACAGGTCTGATCTGTCCTGGAACTACACATGCAGCGAGGGCAGGCTGCGTTTGTCTGCTGTTTTCTAATATTAACAGTTATAAACAGAGCAGTGCAGCTGGCATTTGGAACAACCTTTCGAGTGTTACAGTGTCAGGCCCAGCACTTCCTTCTCTTCACACCGCTGGCTCTCTTTGCGCACCTGGGCCGCCTCCTCTTGAGTAGGGTCATTTTTGATATTGAAGGTTTTACGCATGTCCTCAGGAGTTTCCCCTTAATCATATGGGCCACAGTCTTGCATGTAGCATCAAGCAAACCTTTGATGTCTAAGTAGTTTGCGGCCAGAATAAGTTCAAAAAGTGTTCCTTGGCTCGGGCCTGTGGTCTTAAGACTGAGCACCGTGCCTTCTATAAAGTTATAGAGTTCTGACGGAGAGATATTTGAAGTTGATGTGGAAATTGCCAAACAGTCTGTGACCATCAAGACCATGCTGGAAGATTTGGGGATGGATGACGAGGGAGATGATGATCCTGGTCCTTTACCAGATGTTAATGCAGCAATTCTAAAACAGGCCATTCAGTGGTGCACCCACCGCAAGGTTGACCCTCCTCCTCCTGAGGAGGAGGAGAACAAAGAAAAGTGGACCAATGACATTCCTGTTTGGCACCAAGAATTCCTCATTTCTCTCTTACATTTTTAAATCTTCCTTTTATGTCTGACCAAAATAAAATGGGGTCTTCATTTTTTTTCCTTAATTATATTTTATAGATTTTGGCATCCAATTTCTGATTATCTGATTGTAATAGTCTGTTTATTAAGCGCAGCTGTTATTTGTGCAGCATTTTGATTAACACTTAATCTAACTCTCTCTCTCTCTCTCTCTCTCTCTCTCACACACACACACACACACACACACACACACACACACACACACACACATGCGCTCAGAAGCGCGCAATCTTATATTAGTAAGAATATTTAAGGAAAGCTCAGAAGCCCATGTTTAATAGACAAATGAAGAAGAATAATTTTTTTTTAAGAAGAATAATTTTTGCTAAAATATTAGTTCACTCTGAAGAGACTCATACCACGTCCTCGTACAGTACAACTGAAATGTAGCATTAGCACCCAGACCAAATTCTGATATGTCAGCAACTTATTTTTATTTACAAGTTAAGTATATCATATTTATGAAACCTAATTATCACAATGAATGAGACAAGTTGCATGCAGCCTGACCAGATGAGCCAATGGCAGTGAACATTCCATGACTGGTGACACCACTCTCACACTGGTCTTCTGGAAAGCTGTTAGGCGATAGTTTTTCATATGCAATAATGTTAATCATGAGCTCAGAATGAGTACAGTCAAGTGACAAGATTTTAACGGTAAAAGTCACATTCCCCCTGAATCCTCCAGCAGGGGTGACAGACCACTCATCTGTCATTTACATAGTAGTCAGTGTGCAAGTTCCGGGTCTGTGTTCCTAAACTCAGGTGCTTCAGTATGAGCTGGTATTCTAGAAATGAAGTTAATGGCAAGACGTGTTTCCAACATGTAGCCAAGTGTTGTGTAAAGTTACACACATGAGGGGCTGGGGAGAGCTCGGCAACTAAGAGCACTGGGTGTGCTTCCAGAGGACCTGGGGTCAATTCCCAGCACCTACATGGCAGCACACAGCAGCCTGTAGCTCCAGTTCCACGGACTCCATCCCACCAGATGTGCACATACCTGCATGATACTCACACACGTAAAATAAAATAAGTAAATCTTTAATTAAAAAAAAAAAAGGAATTACACACATAAGTAGATGGTGATTAATGAGGTTACCTCCAAGCTCTGGGCACTGGAGCTTATGCTGAGCCCTCTAGACACTGGTGTGTGTGCGCTGCAGTTGGGCATGTTGTAAGGATACCATGGCTTTTCAGCTGTTTCTCTGCCAGTGCGTCCAGTAAGAAAGCCCTGACTCTAATCTGTCCTATGTTGTGTGTTCCACCCTGAGCTGTGCACTGGGGAGTCAGGCGGGTAGCACTACTGTATCTCAGCAGAAGTTACACTACACTGCTTACCAAACTTGTAGTAACCGGGTTAAAGGGAACCAAGTGTACAGACAGGTGTGAAACTGCAAGTGCGGCTCCAGTGAAGAGGTCAGGTGCCAGTGGGTGGGATTGGGGCTGCCTTCTGGGAGGGCAGAAAAGGCCTTATGGAAGTGGTCCAGCCCAGAGCAGAGGGGGTGCAGGCTTAGCAGAGACAAAGACAAAAGAAGTACTGTAGGGAAGGAGACACCGGTGAGAGAAGTTCTGTTTCTCATGGACATCAAGAGTTAGGACTGGGCAAGGAATAAGGCTGCAAAGGAAAGGATTTTCCTCTGTCAGATAAAGAATCATGGCTCAGTGCATTGCTTAGTCAGTCTGTGCACAGGCTGCGGCTTGCTTGAGACTCTTCGTAGGAGTAGTTTAACAGTGCTATTTTAAGTTTTAAACCACAAAGAAGGCTTGGGAAATGGTCCCTAGTCTCTAAGGACACTCAGATGATTTCTGCGCGTCTTTATCATCTGTAAAAGGAAAATAGAGTTAGAATTAAGGTTCTCAGTGCTTCGGGATTGCCAGAATTCTGCTCCCCTCCCGCTATTCCAGTAGAAAATCGTTTAACATACCACTAAAGCCCTGTAATGTTTTAATTTGACTGAGATGTTTGCTTGCCAATTTTACTTAGGCAAATCTACTTACCTTCTATTGTAATGCACTGAAACCTTTAAGAATATAATAGCTAAGGGATTTCATAGTACATGATTTAATCGAAAACTAGGTTGGCTGGGACTAACTTGTTACTTCCTAAACTGAGGAGGAGCCAGATTTCAGGTATTGATGTATTTTCTGAAATTTCTAACAAAAATGTTTGGCACATGACAACTCCCTAGTGCATAGCTGCCCTTGTGCTCACTGTGTCCTGTGTAGCTCAGGCTGCCCTTGCGCTCACTGTGTCCTGTGTAGTTCAGGCTGCTCTTGTGCTCGTCTTCTTATGGCTGTAGTTACAGGCATGAGCCTTCGTGATCAGCTCTATTTCTTTATCTTCATAGTGTTTGTAAAATATATTTTCCAACTTCCTTTAATTATTTCACATTTTTTTCTTTATTTCTGTGTATACATTAAAATAGTTATGTAAAGCCAGGTGTGGTAGTGCACACCTTTACTCCCAGCACTTGGGAGGCAGAGGCAGATGGATCTCTGAGTTCGAGGCCAGCCTGGTCTACAAAGTGAGTCCAGGACAGCCAAGGCTACACAGAGAAACCCTGTCTCAAAGCAAAACAAAAACAAAAACAAAAAATTGTTAAAGTATCTAGCATGTCTAATTTCTGGTCTTCTCAAGTCCTGTGTGTGTTATCTTTTCTTTGTCAGCCTATTTCCTTATTTTCTTGCTTGTGTTATATTTTGTGTGGTCATCTGACAATTTCAAAAGATTCTTTAAATGCCCAGAATGAATACAGATTCCTCGTGCGTGCGTGTATGTGTATGTGTGTGTATGTGTGTGTGTGTGTGTGTGTGTGTTGCGTGCCTAAAATGTACAAACAAGAAATGTACAAGCTGGCTTTACCACTTATATGAAGATCTCTTCAAAGCTAGCCCCAAGATGGCAATTTGGAGTCAGTCAGCACAGAACTTTTCTGAGTGCAGTTCTGCTCCAGTCTGTTCGTTCACTAACACTGATGTGTTGGGGCTTTGGTAACCTTTCGGTCTTTTGTTTCTGGATTTTCCTGTTTGGTTTTGTTGTTGTTGTTGTTGTTAACTTGGTTGCTATTGTTGTTCTCTGGTCGCTATGGTATGTAACAATTGCCAGTCAGAGAAGTTCTCTATAAATGCTCTGGATGTAAGGCTTGCACTGAGTGAGCTAGCTCACTGTCCGACTAGAGCTACCCTAGGACAGACAAGTCAAATGACACCTCCTTCCGCTCCCTCTTCTGGCGACAAGGCTGCAGCAATCCCAAGCTGAGGATGTGCGCGGCCTACTGTAAAGCCTTTGGCATGAGATAGAATCTCAGAAAGCTAAAATATGACAGTTTCTTGGACTGAATGTTCCCCAAGTTGTTGGAAGAACAAGTTAATTTTAGGAAGCACTTTGTTAGTGTTGTAGTTTCTTCGGTTGTTGTAAAGTACCCTGACAAAAGCATCCTTTGGGAAGGAGAAAGGCTTATTTTGCCTCACAGTTGAAGGGCTCAGTCCTCCGAGGTAGGAAAGCAAAGACAGCTGATCATCACGTCCACAGTCAGGAAGGGACAGCGGTGAGCACGTGCTCATGTTCCTGCCTCAGCCAGTGTAATCAGCACAGCCCCCACAGGCATGCCCAGAGGCTCCACACCCTGGTGACAACCCACCCCAACCACCACAGTGTTCTCCTTGCTTTGTGGAGGCCGGCACGCCATTGCTGAAGACAGTGCCTCTACTGCCTCCACGGCTTGATAAGTAGGTTTTGTAGAATTTTAGAGAAAACAATACTGAGGCATTTCCTAGGGTTTGTTGTTGTTTGATTGGCAGTGGGTGTTGCTTTGAGACTTTGTCTCACTGTGTAGCCCTGACTGGCCCATAACTTGCTATGTACTGGCCTTGAGCTCACATAGACCCACCTGCCTCTGCCTCCAGAATTTAAAGGTATGCATACCTGCTTGCTGTTATTGTTAGTAAGTATTTCTAAAATGCAAAATTTGTAACTGAGTATTAACTCTTACCTATTTAAGAATAAAGAGTCTTAGTGTAATAAGTGACCAGTGATTGCTTTCTCTCAAATCTTCCATCTTGTATCCAGTGATTCCCCATGTAGAGACCCGTGAGAATCCTGAAGAACTAACAATAGCATGTAGTGATAAAATGGTTAAGATGGACAGATTTCAAGCCAGGTGTGGTGAAACATGACTGCAATCTGTGGCTTGGGAAGCTGTGGGAAAAAAAAAAAAAAAAGAAAAGAAAAGAGAGACAAGTTCCAGGATAGTCTAGGCCAGTTGTTTCCAGCCTGTAGGTCATGTCCTTTGGGGATCAAATATCGGACATCCCGCATATCGGATATTTATGTTACAATTAATAATAGTTGCAAAATTGTAGTTATGAAGTAGCAACAAAATAATTTCATGGCTGGGGGTCATGATGAGGTCATGATGAATTTTTTCCTTTTTTTTTTTTTTTTTTTTTTTTTTTGAGACATGGTTACTCTGTGTAGCCTTGGCTGTCCTGGAACTCACTCTGTAGACCAGGTCCCAGCGTTAGAAAAGTTCAGAACCACGGTGCTAAGTCATCTCAAATGTAAAAGGTAGCTTATGATTTGGGCAGTTTCAACTGCGTATCCAGCTTGGTTTATGGCTTGGGGCACTTATGTCACATTTCCGGATCTTCATCATCTATAAAATATGATTAGTAATACTTTGTTACTGTGGAAATTAAATGTGTCTGGTTCATGTTTAAGAATGCTTAGTTTGGAAAAGCAGTAAGGTAAAGATAGAAGGCCTAGGTTCAGAGTTGTGCGCTGGCTAAGTCAGCTTTGTGTCAGATTGTCTGATGTCATAATTCTGCTACAAATTATTTTAATGTTTCATCATGCTTTCTATTTTATTTCATGACCAACAGAATCCATGTGATGAATTGTTCATCCCACTAGTCTGTGTATGCTCTGCTGTAGTTTCTATCGCAATAAATACATATGCCTGTGTTTCAGTTTCCTCTTTCTTTCCCCACAAGTTGCTCTCTTCTTTGAGTGGCTCATTCTGATGTCCCAAACTACCTGTTTTAATCCCCATCTTTCCGTTTGCTCTCTCACTCCTTCTTCCTCACAGAAATTGTTAGTGGTTCCTGTAGAATTTTCTGCCATGTTTCTTTCTCCCCAATGTGTGTGTGTGTGTGGGGGGGGGTGTTTTTGTGACAGGTTCTTGTTCTGTAGCCTTACTCAACCTCCTTAGTGCTAGGACTAAGGGGATGTGCGACCACACCCAGCTAGCATATTGGCTTTTGCATTGCTGCTAATTTGATATTACATATAGCATCTAGTATCTAAATTATCATCACATGGTGTTGTTTGAACTGTGCTGTCTTGCTTTCTTGCCTGTTAACTTTTTGAAGAAGTAGACCCTCCTCTCACAGCGCCTCTAACCTCACCTCACACATCACCCCTCTGGCAAGTCTTCCCTAATCTTTTCACCTGGTGCTGTATAGTTACTGCTTTGTTCTTACCTTAGATATCATGCCTTGACTGAGGCACAAGCTAGGGGGATCGTCCGACAGCTTGGCATAAAACTAACTTGCCCAGTGTACAAATGACTACCGGCCAGCAGCTCTGAACTTGGGCCTTCTTACCTTCAGCTTACCATTTTTTCATCTAATGTAGGCAGGATGTTTTGTTTTGTTTTAAATTTCCTCTGGTTTCTTTTGTTGGTGTGTATGTAGGTTTTCTGTATTCTGTTAAGTGCTGAGGAAAAGGACTGGCTTTCTTTGTGTCTTGATAGCTGCTTCATAGAGTGCGTCCTGCTGTTAGGAGTGAGTGAATAATGACGTTAGTGTTGTTTGAGGCATAACTGAGTCCTATCTCCTCTCTGCTCCTTTTAAAATAAGTAAGTAAGTTGAGGCCTGCAGGGGGCAGTCCAACACAACAAGTTTTTAATGTACTTAGTAATCTCAGATGGTATAGAGCTAAATTACTTGCTATGAAAAAATTTAAGGAAAGCAAATTATATACGAATAACAGTAGTCACTAACATTTATTTTGTATTTTTGAGGACCAACTACTGTTCTTACTATTCTACATGTGTTTGTTCCCTCGTTGTGCTCATATTTTGTATACAGATGAGATCATTAAACGATACTTTGGTCATTGACACTCACTGGTGAGTAGGAAGTCTTGGATTTGAGCGGAGACAGTGGAGTGGAGCCTTGGTGCAGTCTGTTCTCTTCCATGTGCTGTTGGGTCATTTCCTTTGCTTTCTTAGCCTCATCATTATTGCTTCTCGTTTTAAATTATTTTCAGTGTGTACACACACGTATATATTACTCCTCCTGTTCTGTGGCTTCCCACCTTTCAGCCCCCTTTCTTCTAATGTGGAAGTCACAGACAGTGTGAAGAAATTGAAAGATAGCTAAAATTATGGAGCCTTTTCTTCATTACCAAGTAGGCAATGTGTATTGATCACTTTAAGGTCAGTTTTAGGGATAGAATGAATGTTGTTGCTTGTACCTATGTGTGAGATAATCTGCAATGACCTTGGAGCCTTAGTCATTGATACCTCATCGAAAAGGGCATTGTGAATGCATGGTTTAAAACAGTTTCACTAAGAATTTCTTGCTTGTAAGAAGCAGCATTTGGGGATGAGGTGATTCAGCAGATAAAATTACTTGTCCTGTAAGCCTGCCAGCCACTGTTTGATCTCTAGAGCCCACAGAAAGATGGAAGAAGAGAATGGACTCCTAAGAGCTGTCCACACACACACACACACACCATACTGTTAGTTGCTGGTATGTATTTTTTTCTCTTTCATCATGATAGCTTCACCTCTCCTTTCTGAGTAGATACAGTAGGGACAAGATCATTTTTAAAAAATTGGCTGATGATGCTTGTGTTAAACATAAGGCAGTTTAAAATGCTTCCGTTGTTGGAAATAGAAGTGTGTGGTGAGTTGGTCAGTAGTGTTTATCATCAGGAACAGTCAGCTGTCTACACATCTGTAAGAATATGTTTACTCCTGATGTTCTCAGGTGAGTTTTTAGCACTGGTAGTGAGTCCCAGCCTCACTGTTTCAATGACTCTGTTGTTTGGTTCTCCCAGCATCCCTGGTCCTCTGATAGGCTCCACTCTCCTGCTTTGCCACTAACTTTACTATGATCTTGGCAGTAGCAGCCCTGCCTTAGTCACTGTAGAGAGTTTTCCTTCCTTAACCTTCATCATATTCAAAACCATCCCCACTGACCAGTTGGTTTCTTCTTCACTGTTGGACTTCGAGTCTCTTTTAAGACTATACATGATGTCAACATCTGGAATGATGCTTCTCAGACAACCAGTCATTCTGCCTGCTGACAGCTCTATACTGTCAGAAATCTGCTTAATCACTTACTTGTTTCAGTAGGGAAAATTACCTTCTCATTTCTTCCCTGTTCTTCTCATAACTGATTTTCATATAACATGCAGAGCACACACCTGTCTGCTGAGAACAGATTTGCCAGGCTTTGATTCTTGGTAGTGGTTCCTTCTTTTGGGTAAATACGAGAGTTGCTTTTGATAGAATTACTCAGACTTTAAAAGTACCTACTTGCTAATGCTTTCAAGTAAGTTATATGTAAGGTAATTGGTTAGGATCATTAGAAGAATATCAATTTAAAAAGAACAGGTAGGCTGGAAGTGTAGATCAGTGGTCGAATATGGGCCCACCATACCCAAAAGCCATGTTAAGCCCCCAGTCTCATTTTTACACACACACACACACACACACACACACACACACACACACACACACACACACTCACTCACTCAAACAATGCAAAAGTAATTGTTTTTGATGTTTTATATCAGTGTGTCTTATAAAATACATGACAGAGTTGTTAAGTCACACTAATCTAAAAATATTTTTATTTATTCTTGAACAATCTCATATATGTGCAAAGCTCCTTGATCACATCCACTCAAGCTCTCCTCCCATCCCACTGCCCTCCCCTCCCCAGGCATGTGTCCCTCCCACCTTCATGTCCTCCTCTTGTTTTATACTGCTGCCTGCTTCATCATAGGCAGCACGCCCAAAGAAAAGTGACCCCTTATCCTAGTGCCCATCAATGGCCAGTAGCTCCTCAACTTGGGGAGGAGCTTCATGCACCCTTCGCCCATCCATGCTGGCATTATGGACTGCTTGATCATGACTGTGCTGAAGTCATGAGCACCAGCTGTGTCATGCCCAGAAGGCAGTTTCTTTTCGTGCTCTCTGGTTCTTGACATGTTTCTGTCCCCTCTTCCATGATATCTCCTGGGCTTTCTGGAAGCTGATGTACAGGTGTCTCATTTAGGGCTAAGCACTCCATAGTTACTTATTCTCAGTCCTCTGGCCAGTTATGCAGTGGCTGCTCCCTATTGCAGAAAGAAATGTCCCCAGCCCAGGTTGAAAGCAGCATTAATCTATGGGATTTAACATAAATGTTTAGAAGGCAGTTTGACCACATGTTTGTTTAGCAAATACAGCAGTTGTGTTTTGCTCCTGTCCTGGTTAGGGTTTCTATTGCAGTGATAAAACATCAAGAACACACAGGACTTGAGCTTACAGTTCCACACCACAGTCCTCATTGAAGAAATTCAGGGCAGGAACCGAGGCGGGGACTGTGGAGGGTGCTGCTTACCTGCTTGCTCTCCTGGCTTGCTTTCCTCTATAGCTCAGCACTGGCTGCCTGATGGTAACACCGCACCCTCCTGAGGATGGATCCACCCACACCAATCATTAATTAAGGAGGTGTCACTCCGGCTTCCCCACAGGCCAGTGTGACGGAGCATTTTCTCAGTTTAGGTTGTCTCTTTACAAAACACTAGCTTGCATCAAGTTGACAAAAAACTTGTCAACAACTCCCATATCCCTTGGGACTGTGACCTCCCTACCTATGTGTTTTAACCAAGGTTGTAGTACCAGCCATGAATTCTTTCCTCAGATACAGTCAGAAGGCAATCCACGACTCCCACAGTAGTCACACCACTGTTTAATGTTTACCGGGCTGTGTTTGTTTTTAAGGATTTAGGTTTACTTTGTTCTTTCAGTCCATGTAGATTGTTTACAATATATATGCATGTGCTAAAAGCAGTGCTGTATATAAAGATTATATTGATCGTGAGTCAGTTTTGGTAGCAATACATGAAGCCATTGCCTAGGCAAGTTGCTTCTTTGTAATTTGTGACGTATTAACATTTTAATCCTCAGTCAATAAATATAGTCTGATACAAATTTCCTATTATATTATCTGAGTTTCAAGCTTCGGAACATTTTACAGAATATATTCTGCTTTGAACAGGGTGAATTTTCTTAACGTTCTGCTCAGACCCACCACCGGAAGGCCAGTGCTGGTTCAAGAAGCCAGTAATGGAGGGTAGTTCCTTCAGTTGAGGGGCCAGGGAAGCTTGTCATTGTTTTTTGGTTTTTCGAGACAGGGTTCCTCGAAAGCTCATTACTGAAAGCAAGAATCTGACTATGTAATTCAGCAGGCTTGGATACAAGTTTAAAAAACAAAATTGAATAGACCATATTTGTACCTTGGGTGCGTTACTTTCATGAATGTCACTTGCTGCATTCACATGTTGTGACACAATTATGCATAAAACGAACGAAACCAAATTGAACTAATTATAAACCAGAAATGGTGTTAAGTAAGGGCTTTGAATGCCTGTTGAGTTCACTCATGACTTCCCTGTGTGCTGGGTATGTGACTCTAAGTTAACGCTAGCACAGCATGAGAAGGAGTATTATTTATTAAACTTGATTTTGCCTTTCTTTATGCTATGTAAGCATATCATTACTGTAAGAAGAAATTAGATTCAAAATACAGAAAATTAATGTGTGTTAAGAAATACCATGTTCAGGGAAAAAAAAGTTATCTTTAACTTAACTTTTAAAGTGAAAGACCTAGAAAACAAGGCCTGGGTGCCACATGCTTGTAATAATCCTTGTATTCTGGAAGTAACGGCTGGATGATCAGACATTCAAGGTCATATCCAGCTATATAGTGAGATAGAGGCCAGCTTGGGCTATAGTAACCCCTGTCTTGACAGGGATAGAAAACTAATGTCATGGGTACCCACTGTAGTACTTAGCATTTTATCTAGAGTTTTCAAAGCCTAGATAAGGGAGTCTTTGGTTATTTTGCATATACAAAAGGAAGTAATGTATTCTACTTGTATAAATGCCCCCTTTCCTGTAGCTTTTTCCCTAGTCTGCTTCTTTTTCCTTTTTTCTCCAGCTTTCTCATTCTCCCTCCCCTTTGCAGTCCTCTTTTCCTCTGAGTCACTAATCTGAAAAGTGTCTTTACTGCACAGTAAAACGTTTCTTACTTTAATGAAAGTCTTGGTGTTTACTTTTTAAAGGAGTACATTGCTGAGGGAAGACTGCCTCTCTAGCTCATACCGAAACCTTCGTCTTGATGAAGACTGTCATTTGTCACTGTGTATGTTTCAAGTAACTCGGGATCAGGGTGGATGCTCTTTGCTAGGTGTTCGTTTTAGCTGTGGATGCTTCGTATAAAACACAGTAGTGTTGCCTTCAAAAGGATCTGCTCATCAAAGAGTAACTTGAACTCTGGTTTTTATGTCGCTTGAGGCATGCTTAATGAAATACAACTAACAAATGTTCATTCTTCCCAAATACAGTTATTTTAATGTTTTTAAATTTTTTACTTCCATGCCCTCTGTGTCTTATAGGTGGTGGATTGGTTTTATTGCTTTGGAACATTCTAACAACACTTAATAGTGTAGTTGTCATTCATGCTTGGTGTGATCAGGAGCATTTCCCTTAACTACAACTAGGGCAACTAAAATTGTTGGAATGAAGCATTATATTTAAGTTGTAAATCCTGTTCTTCACTCATCTCAAGTTTGGTAATTGTTCATGAAGCCATGCTTATCTTAGCCACAGTGTACTGTCTCTTTCTAGTGCAGCCTTTGAGGACAGCACACATCTTATTCAGCTCCCTACTACAACTTCCATTTCCTAGCTGGGCGAATTGTTACTGAAATTATACAAGAATGGCTAGGCATGGTGGTGCAGGAGGCAGAGGCAGAGGCTGTGAGTTCAAGGCCAGCCTGGTCTACTCATCTGTTTTGTTTTGTTTTTGGAGACTGGTCTCTCTACATAGGGATGTCTGAGCGCACTATGTAGACCACGCTGGGCCTGAAACTCACAGAGACACCTGCCTTCCTCTGCCTCTCCAGCACTGGGAACAAAAGCAAGCACCAATACGCCTACTTTATATCCACCTTTGTGCACAGGATTCTCCTGGAATCCTGTTTACAGGTCACAATGTCCTATGCTGGTCCTGGCAGTACTGCCTTCAGCATTGCCATGAGTTCTACAAAGGCCTACTCCTACATGTGACAGCCTATAGGAAGGAAAGGGTAGGGGCAAGGGGATGAATAGAAATAACAGAGGACCAGTTAAAATGAGTCATTTACCAAAGCGTGGTGGAGTGTGCCTGTAATCTCAGTACTCCAGAGGCTGAGACAGGAGGATTATAACTAACCAGCCAGAGCTACATAGCAGATGCTATCTCTTTTTTTTTTTTTTTTTTTTTTTTTTATCTCTTTTGGGTCCTGGTTTTTTGTTTCCCAACAGAGTGCCCAACACAGAGCATAATTGTAATTTTAGCTGTGTCACAGAGGGGCGAGTACTTCACAGCAAGCAGGAGTATGTGTGGTTGTGTAGACAGCACTGGCCCCATGAGTGTCTGGATTCTAGGTCTGCACTTGCTGGCTTGTCGACCTGAAGTGATGTGGTAAGACCTGTGGCCCAAATTGAGTTAACATGATTTAAGAATGAGCTTCAGCGCGTGGGTGGTGGCGCAAGCTTTGGGAGGCAGAGGCAGGTGGATCTCTAAGATCAAGGCCAGCCTGGTCTACAGGGTGAGTTCCAGGATAGCCAGGGCTATACAGAGAGACCCTGTTTCAGAAAACAAGAAAGAAAGGAAGGAAGGAAGGAAGAAAGAAAGAAAGAAAGAAAAGAAGGAAGGAAGGAAGGAAGAAGAAGAAGAAGAATGAGCCTTTCTCTGTCCACCCCTCCCAGATGATAGCAGTTGCCAGGAGCATTTTTGGGACTCTCGGGTGGCTTCTTGTGGCAGCGACATGACTTCATGATGTGCTGCAGGGGTTCATTTTAGCATGAAACCCTCGTCCCTGCCACAGAGAATGTTGGACCAGGGCCCCTGAAGAAGGCCTTTCCACCTTTGTCCTTGAAGGTCCTACTGCAGTCTAGGCCACCTGTACCCGATGCAGGCTCATGCCCTTCAAACTGCAGCATTGTGTGTCTCTGCACCTTGTCAGAGGGTAGGCCACAACTCAGACTTCCCCAGGCACCACCTGCATGACCACCATGGTGTGGTGTATATATTCTTGGGGTCTGGGAGTATGCCCTCGGTGGTGTCACAAACCCTGAAGTAGGTGGCATGGTCAACTTTGATGCCCTAGAAGGTTATGTTGAAGCCTTGCTGCAGGTTGGTAAATGCTACGTGATTTGCTGTTGACGCTTGGTTTTTAAACTGTTTTATTTGGGGTATTTAAGCCTATGCCTCCCTTCTACCAACACTTTAATGCTGGGATTAAGACAGAGTGTTAGTGGGGAGAGGGGGCGCAGACCCTTTTACTTCTCCCAGCTGTTTAGGGTCAATTGGGTTCTTTTGGGACAATACCAATCTCTGTCAGTAGCAGACACAGCAAGCAGCCTCCTGCAAGTCTCTGCATTGAAGTGCTTTTCTCCATCTCCAAGTCATTGTACTGTCCGTCTCTGGTCTCTAAACTGCTGCTTGCCACACACTGTCACCACATACCCCCCCTTTCTCTCTCCACACCCTCCTATTTATCTCCTAGACCACGCCCCTCTGCCTACAGAACAGGCTGTTACCAGCTGGCAAAGACCATATCCTGAATGAGACAATTATAAGCTGTGGACAAACTAAAGCCCAAACTAAGATCCCACACTTGGGATTAAAACAAAAACATATTTACATAACACAACTCGGTTTACAAAAAAAACCAAAATTTCCATTACAACTTGCTGTTCACCAGGTAATTGCCTAGGCCTTTGAACTGGCACTCGGTGCCAGATTTGCCCACCTTGGCCTACAGGCAGGCCCAGGTGATGGCACACCGAGTGGTGGTTCCAGATTCCAGATTTCCATGCAACCAGGAGCACATGTTTATGTTGTACTTCTCCTCAGATGCCAAGTTGAGAGCTTGCATGAGGAAGCATCGAAGGAGATGGGTCAGGCTTCTGCCACAGAGGGGCAAGCACACCTTGCGCGTTGGGCTTTCTGTGTTGCCAGCCTTGACCCGCTTGCCGGTGACATTGCTGGGTGTTAGAACACCTGGAGACAGAGGTACACCTGGAGACAGAGGTGTTCTATGCATCCTGTGCATCCACCTGAACGTGACCCAGAATTCTCAAGGACACCAAGGATTCCTCACTCGCTCTAGTTCACAGACTATAACGTAAAAAACAAAACAAAAACAACAACACACACACAATTCATAGTGACTCTGGATTTTATAAAAAATACTTCTGTGACAACAAAAGACATTCAAGATAATAAAATGGACAGAACACTTGGGATGGAGTAGACTCTGAGGCCAGAGAGATGACTCAGAGGTTAAGTGCTCTTGCAGGGAGGACCCAAATTTGGCGCCCTGCACTCATCAGGGCAGCTTATCACCACCTCTGATTGTAGTTCCAGGGACCTGACAGCCCTCCTGGCATCTGTGGCTGTGCACACTCACACCAACTGTGTTAACAGCATGTATTTTAGCAAGCATTCATCTTAAAACTAACATCTTGTACTTTTAAAACTTTTTTAGCTGCGTTTTCATTATCAGGTCATAAAATTAGTAACTGAGTTTTGGCAAACAGGCAGCGTTCCTTCCATTCTCATTAAGAATTGTTATGCTGCTCGTTCTGTTGGTGGAAATGTGAAGTGCTCTGAACTGATAAGGATCAGCTTGGGGGCCTTTTTTAAATATAATAATTATTTTGAAAGAACTCGTACTCAGTCACTACAAAGCATGAGACCTTCCCCAAGAGGTCTTACCATTCCTATCAAGTCGTGTAAGTAAAATTAAGAGCACTGGCTGCTCTTCCAGAGGTCCTGAGTTCAATTCCCAGCAACCACATGGTGACTCATAGTCATCTACTGTGAGATCGTGTGCCTTTTTCTGGCGGGTAGGCACACATGCAGGCAGAGCACTGTATACATAATAAATAAATAAATCTAAAACATAAACAACAAAAGCTTATTTATGTGCGGCAGGGAACAGTCTCCTGCTCTTTCCTGTACTGACCACACCTGAGTATTCAGCAGTTTATTGAATTGTTATTCTAGTAGTATACTTGTCACTCATTTAGAATCAGTGAGTTGTTTTTTTTTTTAAGAACATGCAACTGTCACCACTACAAAAAAAAAAAAAAAAAAAAAAAAAAAATCCCATTTTTCATCTCCTAAAGAGGAAAGCCCATGCCAGTAGCAGTCACTCACCACCACCCCCCAACACAACACACTTATACAACTACTAGTTAATTTTCCTTCTCTGTGCTTTTCGCCCATTCTAGACATTCTAGGAAACTAGGAGGATGATACACAGTCCTTTGTGTCAGGTGTCTTTCACTTGTATAATGTCCCAGGTTCCGGTCTGTAGTAGATCAGGATTGCTCATCTAGAGTGACAGAGGGTCTTTGTACGATGTTGCCCACTGACAGGCATTTGGATTGTTTGCTCCTTGGGGCTCTTCCGACTGTGCACCCTATGAGTGTCCTTCACAGCTTTTGTGGTGATCACTTAAACTCACGTCTCCAATGTGGGCATTTAAAGAGCATAGTTGGCAGGCTGTGTGCTGACTGTGTGGTTAGTGTTTGAAGCACTGTTAGTGTGTTTTCTAAAGCCTCTTCACCATGTTCCTGCCCACAGTGAGTGAGGGTACCAGCATCCTTCCTTGCCAGTGCTTAGTTTTGTCATTTTCATCACAGTACTCTCCCACGGTCCAAGGGCCTCGCTTTGCAGTTTTGATTTTATTCCTCTAATTACTAGTGATGCTGCTAAGACACCTTCCCCTGTTGCTTCGTGTGTATCTTTTTATGAGATGTAGCTTTTTTGTTGTTGGGTTTTTGTTTGTTTTGTTTTGTTTTGTTTGAAACAGGGTTTCTCTGTGTAGCCTTGTCTGTCTTGGACTCGCTTTTTAGATCAGCCTGGCCTCAAACTCAGAGATCTATCTGCTTCTGCCTCCCTGAGTGCTGGGACTACAGGCGTGCGCCACCACGCCCGTCTTATGAGACATATCTTTAAATTACTAGCTTTTGTTTGGTTGGTTTTGTGGTTTATTTATTTAGTTATTTTGTGGGGAGGTGGGAGGATGTTTTGAAACAGGCCTGCAGCTCAGTAGCCTAGGCTGTCCTTAATTGTGCCTTGTAGTTGAGGGATGACAGTGACCCCTGCCGCTCCATCCCAAGTACTGAGAGCATAGGTATACCCAACATGCCCAGCTGTCTCTGCTCATTTACTTAGTTATTATTTTTATTTTGTGTGTGTACACATGATACATATGTGTATCTATGTATATGTGGGCACACATGCCACAGGGCACATGGATAGGTTAGAGGAAAACTTTGTGGAGTCATTTCCTTTACCTTATCTGGGTTCTGGGTACCAACTTGGGTCTTTAGGATTATGCAGCACACACCTTTGATCATTTTTGGGTGAGATTGTCTCTATTGTTTTGAGAATTATTTCTATGTTCTCTAAATACCAGTCTTATCAGATGTATGATTTACAACTTTTCCCTCTTATTCTGTGGATTTTCTTTTCTTGATGGTGTCATTTGAAGCACATACTTTGTAGTTTTTGGTAAACTTCAGTTTATATCTTTGTTGCTCATACTTTCAGGTTGTCCTAGCTAAGAAAGCCTGGCCTAACCTTGTTGACCCGCAGCTGCAGGCTTCTTCTTTGAGTTTTTTTCCAAGAGTTTTGTGCTTTTGTTCATTACTTTTCTTATATTTCATAATACTCCAGTGCTTTATTTTTAAACTTACTAATCAGCATTCACGACTATGAAATATCACTTTTATATACTGCTTCAAAACTTTGAACAGGAATTTTCCTATAAGCTCTTGGTACTTCATTGGTATATACTGAAAAATTATATACATCATCAATTAATTCTGTCCCCGCACGGCATGGCATGCTCGCACTCACTGTGAAGCTCGTGGAGCGTGTTCGGAGGGTGGGCGTTAGCGGCAGTCAGCTTCTGTGCAGAGTCACGGGTTCTCGGCTGGGTTTAGACTCAGCATGTCTCCTGGGGGAGACAGTTGACTGGTCTCAGGACAGCCCCACTTCTGAGATCAGCATGGCTGCTTTTACTCACACGTTTCCTCTTGCTACTTTTTTTGTACAAATTGAAAGTGCTTCTAATTTACTTTATGTTAATGTCTGTAAAGATAAAAACTTCATGCAAAACTGCCCTTTGGCCTTTCAGAAGAAAATAAGCACACTATTAGTTAGTTACATTATTCTTGTATTCATCTAACTTTTTTAGTGTGGCATTCAATAAAATTAGCAAAACTGTTAAAGCCATTAAGTAGAATTAAATTTCATGATTCTCTTATAATGACTCTGAATTCTTTTAGAGAAAGTTCTTTAGCATATTAAGGTAACTATTTCTAGACTCCTTAATAGTACTTTCTTTGAGTCTTTTTCCTCTGTCCATACTACTAAAATTTTCATATAAAAAATATATTGGGGCTAGGGAGCTGGCCCAGTTGGTAAAGTACTTGATGCACAAATATGAGACCCCGCGTTCAGATCCCTAGTGCACATATAAGCCACAGGTAGCTGTGTACTGCTATAAATCCACGGCAGGGTATCCCTGAGTCACTGGCCAGCAAGGCTAGCTGAAACAGGGGGTTCTGGACTCAGTGAGAGACCCTGTCGCAAAAAGTAAGGTGCGGCTGGAGAGATGGCTCAGTGGTTAGGAGCACTAGCTGCTCCTTCAGGGGGCCGAGCTCACAGCCATCTGTAACTCCAGTCTCAGGGTATCCAGTGCCCTCTTCTGGCCTCCATGGCAACCAGACATGCACATGGTACACAGACATACATGCAAATGACTTACAAAAATACATGTAAATACATTAAAAATGCACCAGGCAGTGGCTCACGTCTTTAATCCCAGACTTGGGAGTCACAGAGGCAGGCGGATCTGTATAAGTTCTAGGCCAGCCTGGTGTGCAGAGCGAGTTCCAGGCCAGCCAAGAGTACACAGAGAAACCCTGTTGGGGGTGGGGGGATTAAAACATAAGGTGGAGTTATTGTTGTATTTTAATCTAGATGTCAGCCTCTGGCCTGCGTGTACACACGAGTACAGCACGCATATACAAAAACACTAAGCAAATATTCTTGGGCAGCCCACCTCTTCTCTCTGTAGGCTCAGCATCGCGTTGATCCCAGCCTTGTACCACACAGTTTTCAGTGAAAGGATGTGGAGAGGACCCAGACTGTTACCTATTTTTGCTTTAACTATTGTGTGACAAAGTATACTTGGCATTGTCTAGACAGAATTATAATGAATATAATAATTTCAATGAGACAAAACAAACTTTAAACCAGATGTGAGGATGTACTTGGATGTATGCTGGTCGTTTAATCATAGTCTCAATTAAGACTCTGGTGCTTTGGAGATTAAGTGTTCCTAACTGTAATAATGACAGCTTTTCAAATGCTAATTATTATTTCTTGGTGTCGTTAGGAATATTAAAAGTAGGCGGCAGAGTCTTCTAGCAGGACCACTCACCATGCTCCATTTCACTCCATAACGGATAAAGAAATCAATCCCTCTGTTCTTCTCCCTGGCCCCCCACGCACCGCCCACCTGAGACTTTACTGTAAAGTCCTCAGCATTGATTTAAACCACTCTGTTATTTTTATTTAATGCATCTTGTAAGTGTCTATATTCTTAAGCTAATTTAAATATGAGCCTGGTTCTAAAAGGATGTGATGCAAAATTTGACATGCATGGATATATCTTCAGCCACATGTGCCTGTGACAGTTTGAAGCCCATGTCACGTTACTGTTGGTAAAGTCTGGCAGCACGTCCTGTGTAAAGCTTCTTCTTTGACTTTGTGCCATGAGCACTTACTTGAATTAATAAAGTATCAAAGGAAACTTAAGGTGGAATGTTAATTACTTTTGTTTCTCTCTGTAATTGGTTCTGTAACAACTCCGGTTCCTTTTATTTAATAGTGCTTTAAAAGTCAGAAGTGAAGAGGGTTAGCCTTTGTTACCACCTGCTTCATATTTATTTTACGCTTCAGGTATTTTCTGTCTTATTATATCAAAATAATTTTGCACAGATAACATTTCCCAGCTTATCACATTGAGAAATGGACGCCCAGTGTTGGATTTCACTTAGGGACAGCATTTTATGTTAGGAGGTTGGGCTCCATCCTTGACTGGGTTTTGTTATCCAATAATTTCTAACAAGTACTCTTATTCCAGGTCCCCATGAAAGAGGAAATGTGATCATCTCTTTCTGTTTTAAATTGGAAGTTTGCCAGCCTTATATATGTCACCTTGGTTTTCATCCTCTTTTGAAATGATGTGCTTTAAAAGTTTGCATTCAGTGTGCTGTGCAGTTCCTGCTGTTACTTCATGTAGAGGTGTGTCTCTCACTCTTGGAACTTAACTTGCTTTACTTTAGTCTAATGGTCCTAAAGACTCAGCCTGGTCATGGCAGATGAGCATTTCATCACTGAGCTGAGTGTGACCTGGGCCTCTGAGGGAAATGTTTTGCCCTTGCCTTATGGTATTTTCTCACAGCATCTAGTTGGTGTTTCTTCTGTCACGTCACTTACTGCTGTTACAGTTACTTACATGCATGCTATCCATGTAGGAGCGTATTAGCATAATACATGTCCTACTAAGTACACGACAGGTCTTTAATGAAGATTCCTAGTGTAATCCTCTAGAGATCCTAGACTTCAGCCTCGGTCCTGCTTGGACAGCTCTCCCTGTTTTGCCACCCGTGCTTCTGTTTGTTTGTTTGTTTTTTAAGATTTATTTATTATGTATACAGTGCACATCAGATCACATTATAGATGGTTGTGAGCCACCATGTGGTTGCTGAGAGTTGAACTCAGGACCTCTGGAAGAGTAGTCAGTGCTCTTATCCGCTGAGCCATCTCTCCAGCCCCACCTGTGCTTTTGTTACAAGCAGTCTTGAAGCTGTTTTAAAAAGAGGAAACATTACTGTCCTTTGCAATGCTGTTCTTTTTTTTTTTTTTTTTTTTTGGTTTTTCAAGACAGGGTTTCTCTGTGTAGCCTTGGCCATCCTGGACTCACTTTGTAGACCAGGCTGGCCTCGAACTCACAGTGATCCGCCTGCCTCTGCCTCCCGAGTGCTGGGATTAAAGGCATGCGCCACCACGCCCGGCTGCAATGCTGTTCTTCCCAGCCTTTGTGATGCCCTTATGATTATGAATAGAATAGCAGTTGTCTGGTCTACTATAGAGTCTTTCAGTGAAGTAGGAAAAAAATTCACTACTAGCAAGGAGATTTGGTGGCCTATGTATCATTTGTGCAGAATTGGGCATGCTCGCAGGTTTTGTTTTTTGTTTTAAGGGTTTTTAATTTAAAGCATAGTTACTCTAATTCCTGAGAGATGCTAAACCTTTAGGGAGACTACTGTTAGGAAATTCTGCCCAGACTTCAGTAAATCAAGCCCCTGTCATCATTAGGCTATGCCGAAGAGAAGTCTCAAAGTAGAAGTCTGTCTAAGACGCTGTTCTCACTTACCTTTGAGTTAAAGCTGTTTCTAAGTTTTGCTGTCCTGTGAATTATTGTTGTGTGACAAGACTTTTCCTGGGGAGACATAACACACACATCTACTCACCCCAGGTAGGGATCCAATAACAGACCAAAGTATGGACACCTCCAGAGTCCAAGTTCGTGAACCAGTGAGGTTGAAGTTATTTATAGGAGTATAGATGAGGGGTTACTTAACAGGAACAGGAGTGACTCAAGGACAGCAACATCACCAGCCTGACCCAGCATGAATGACCGTTCACAAAAGCCGAGAACCTGGAAACACTGTGCAGGCTGCAGGCAGCTTAGCAGGTCATAGAGTATGCTTTGTGCCTCAGTTGGTCTGAACCCCCTTCCAGGCAGCTAATTTTTTCTGAGTCATCTTTGCAGCTCAGCTTGTATGAAAGTCTTAGTAGCTCAGCTTGTATTGTTTGCTGTGGCAGGGAGAGGCCTATTGAATCTGCTCAGTTTCAGGGACTTCCTGAAGCTATTTTTAATCGTTTACTTTCCTGCTTGAGCTTTTCCGCAGGGTGGAGTGTTTTACCCTTTTTTGTACACAGCCGTGTGTGTTTGTATGTAGTTACTTTCAGAGAAGTTGGGTCATGGTGTCCATGCTTCTAAAATAAATGACAGCTGCCCACTAGCTCTTTAACACATCAGTCTGTGACAGTACCTTGAGGTTTTTGCTGTATAAATGCCCAAAACTCAGACTTGGTTTGTGTGAATGTGATTCTTACATGGTCTATATGTTTTCTAATTTCTAATACTAGAGTAGGTCTAGTAAATGGACTGAAACAAGCTAGAGTTGTCCTGTCAACACTGATGCAGTGCTCGGCTCTGCTTGGCTTTTTCTTTGGTGTTTTGTCTGTGATAGATGCAAACAGCACTTTCCTTTGCAGAACTATTGGTCACCACTTTATGGCATTGAGTTAAGATGTGTTGTTGTGCAAAGTTTGGCCTTTATTGTTACTGGGAGAGTGAAAGCAGGAGCTATTCTAAAAAAAATAAATAAATAACAGGACATTTTTTTCCATAGTGGAATTAGAATATCTTTTCTAACGTGTAACCATGTCTCTTTGGCTTTTCCTGTTTAGCCTGTTGTTAAGTAATTTTATTATAACTCAGCTACCTCATGTTTCTGCTGCTAATTAGGAATGAGTGCCAAGCGAGCGCCCTAGAGTTGGCTGTGTCGTTGCTACTTGCACTCCAGCTAGTGTGTTCTGCTTGCCTCTCCTAGTTGGGAATGCATTGCTGCCCTTGCACACCTCTACCACCCCACCCTGCCCCTGCCGCCTACCCTCAGCTCACCCCTACCTAGGCGTCCTGTGCTGCTCTCAGTAGCCTGGAGAAAAGGTGTCTTTCAGCACTTTACTTCCTTTACGTAAATAGTCTTAAAAGCCTCTTGGTGACCTGGAGGACAGACAGCCATAAGTGGGTGGTGGCGATTTTAAGTGACTGCCTTAGTCCCTTTCCATTTCTTTTCCTCTGGGCCTCCACAGTTAGCCACTTGCACACGACAGGTTGGTGTGTGTGTGTGTGTGTGTGTGTGTTTAATGTATGTACTAAACTATAGACTTGAAAAAAAAAAAACCCAGTAAAATTGTAAACCCCTGTGTGAGCCAGTTAGTGAAGGGCACCAAATTATTTCTGATGCATGTTGCTGAGCTTTTATCTTGTACAGTTTGCTTTTGTGATTGCCACAATTTCTCAGCTACACTGTTCACATACAGCTTTCTGAGTTGCTCACGTTGACACATTTTTCTCATGTTTTAGTTTCTATTAGTTCTTAAAGTAATAGCTATTTCAAAAAAAAACTGAGAGCTTCTTCTGATTAAAAGCTACTAATATACTTTTTTCCTAAAGGTTTATCTTTTTGAGTAGGTGTTTAAAGTTATATTCTTAAGTTAGGCATTTTTGTTCTTAGACTTTTTGTGATTTTTTTTTCATACCAGGAGGCTTAAAATTAAAACTAAACATTATAAAATGAACTAACAGCCGAGCATGGTGTCATATGCCTTTAATCCCAGCACTCGGGAGGCAGAGGCAGGCAGATCGCTGTGAGTTCGAGGCCAGCCTGCTCTACAGAGTGAAGCAGGACAGCCAGGGATACACAGAGAAACTTTGTCTCGAAAAAACAAAACAAATAACATGGCTGACAGCTGAAAAATATTTTTTATTCTCTGAATTTGTTCTTGGCACAGTCTTCTAACAACAGACAAAGGAGATGGGGATGTTGAGCTGGTGTTGCTAGCCAGCTCAATCCCAGCACTTAGGAGGTTGAGTCGAGGTAGCATGGTAAGTTCCAGGCCGGCCTGGGCTACTTGGTTACAGAGCTCCTGAGCTATGGTCTTTGAGGAAAAGAAAACACTCTTAACAGTGGGTAGAGTGCTCTATTAGGAGTGAGTTCTGTTGTACTGATATCCTGATTCTTTGTCAAGCCTTAGTAAGAATTCAGTGCTCTCAGATGCCTTGCCTGTTGCCCCGTGCCCTCACCCTCTCACAGTGGCCTCCTTCAAGAAGTTCCCTTTGTACTGCAGGAGTTACTGGGGTTCTTTTATTTCAGATATTTGTTTTTGAAGGATCTTATTGCTTATTCTTGAACAATTTCATATAAATGCAGTTACCTTGGTCATACCCAATCCAAATCCCAGTATTTCTCTGTTTCCCTCCATGTCTCCTTTTCCTTTTATTTTCCTCCTCTTCCTCCTCCTCCTCCTCCTCCTCCTCCTCCTCCTCCTCCTCCTCCTCCTCCTCCTCCTCCTCCTCCTCCTCCTCTTCTTCTTCTTCTTCTTCTTCTTCTTCTTCTTCTTCTTCTTCTTCTTCAAGAAACTCACTCTGCCCAGTTAATATTCACTCAGTCCAGTTAATACTGCCTATATGCACATACTGAGGCAGGGCAGCCTACCACACACCTCAAGAATAATAATTTTGCTATCAGCCAACAGCTGTCAGCTCCTCAGCTCTGGATGGGCCCTACTGAGCCCCTCCCCCATCTGCACTGTAACCACAGCCATGTCATGTCCAGAGGACAGCATTTCGCAGCACTCCTCTGCATTGTCTGGCCCTTAATTCCCCACCCCACCCCACTGCTGGGAGCTCTCCGAGCCTTGGGATAAGATGATGATACAGGCATCCTATTTAGGAATGAGCACTCAGCACTTAAGCCTGTGCTTTGACCAGCTGTGCATCTCTGTATCACTGCCTACTGCAAGGAGCTTCTTGCACCACAGTTTAGAGCAGCACTTCTCCATAGGTGGAAATAGAAATGTGTTGAAACCAGTCCAACAGTGTGACGGCCTAGCAAAACAACAATGGTGGGTTCTCCACTAGGGCTGGCAGCCTCCCCAACCAGGGGGTTTGACCACGTTTACAGTCAGGCTTGATCTCCTACCTGTAAAGGAGGCCTCGGGTCCTGTTAGAAAGCACATGGCACCCACCCCCACCCCCATAAGGGTCACGCCAGTATTTCAACATCTGGGCATGTCTTGTCTGGCAGGTCAGTGATGTTGCAAGCAGGGACCACCACTGGGTAATACTATTGATGGTTTTTCTCCCCCAGTGGCCTGTGTAGCACCTTCCAGCACTATGAAAACTAGCAAGCAGGGAGGAATTTTCAGGTCAGTTCCAAATTGATTTCTCTATGTCCTGCAACCAAAGTGTGTGGTGTCTTTAGGAATATGACCGCCATATCTAGTTATGGTGAGCAACCAGGAGCAGTGGCATTAGCCTGAGTTTTTTGCGTGGTCTCTGGGGCCTACTTGACCAATAACTTGCAGCGAGGTATCCCACACCTGGCACTGAAACCCTTATCTCTATCAAACCATGGGCGCTTGCTGTGAATGCATTGTTATCAGATGGCTGTTGCTCCACTTAACTCCTAACTCTCTTACAATAAACTCACTTGAAAGCTTCTTTTTAAAGATTTAAAAAAAAAAGGGTGTGAGTGTTTTGCCTGTGTGTATGTGTGAACACCACTTGCATGCCTGGTACCCATGGATGCCAGAAAAGGTGTTCAGTCTCTTGGAATAAGAGTGGCAGGTGGTTGTGAGCTATGTGGGTGCTGTGAACCAAACCCTGGTCCTTTGCAAGAGCAGCCAGTGCTCTTAACCCTTGAGCCATCTCTCCAGACCTTTTAAAATCTTCCTTTTTAGCGCAGTAGTCAGCCATGTTCATTTCTGTATTTGGTGATTGTATCATATCACTTAAGAGTGTCCAACATTCCTTACTGCATGAATCTGATTTATGGGCACTTACGATGTTAGCAACCCCCACCCCCACCCCCCCACGTCCCGCTGATATCGCATCAGTGATACTTAGGATTATTATGTGTATTTATGGTCAGGCTACATTAGAAGACACTAATGCCGGGTTCATGTTTGTGATCTGTGTCTTACTTGCTTGGACTGTTGTTTTTTTTGTTTCTTTTTTCAAATAGACCACCACTGAACGACCCTTCATTCAGAAGCTGTTCCGTCCTGTGGCCGCAGATGGACAGCTGCACACACTTGGAGATCTCCTCAGAGAAGTCTGTCCTTCTGCAGTGGCCCCTGAAGGTAAGGTACTTAGCAACCACAATGCATTGCAGTCATGTTCTCTTCCAAACCTTCGGTTGCTGACGTGAAATGAGTATTCTACATGGGTATATTTTAGGAATAGTTTTTCTTACCTTTTAAGGGGGAAAAAATCTTTTGTAACATTTGTAAAACATTTGTAACAAAACAAGAAGGCAATTCAGTTTGACAAAATAAAATACACTTCTTGTACTCTGAGGTTTAGTAAGGACTATTCTAATGAATTTCTGTTTTGAAAATCAGCATACATGAATGTGTATTTGAGATGATTGGCACAAAAGTTATTTCACATTTCTTTCAGAAGCTGAAATATTTGCATACATGCAATGAATTATTTTGGGGATAGAACGCATGCTTAAACACCAAATTTGTGCATGCATACCTATCCACCTACCTATACCTATACGCACAGCCTAAAGGTGATTTCCATGGTATTTTTAGTGCGCCTACATTTTTATGTGGGCTGTCACGTGTGGTCAGCTGTGGAGTTTTTCACATGTGCTGTTACATCAGTGCTAAAAGCAGGGTGGGCATTTCAGATTTCCACCCAAGAGCTGCTCTGAGTGTGCGCATGGGCACATGGATGTGGACGTGTGTGCAGGTGTCCTGTTGCTGCTTTTCTAACTAGGCGGCCAGCTCAGCCCTGTGGTCCATTACAGGCTCATTATTGCTGCGTTTTTAAGAGGACTTTTCAGTGGTCTTTGACCATGTTCATTAACACTGAGCAGCCTTGGTCTTTTTGACCTGGTAGGAAGGAGGTAAGGAATTATTAAATGTGAAAGCAATACTTCAAAAGTTTCTTATGAAATAATCTGAGGAAGTGGTTTCCTAAGAAATAGAATTAGAATCAGAGTATTGGGAGGAGGGGTAGGGGCGAACAGGACCAAATCAGAGGGGGTTAAAAAAAAGAGATTGTGACCCACAGCACAGAATCACTGAACTCAGACAAGAGTTACTGGTTTTAGAGGTTCTAAGTATGCTTTATGAGGTCCTACTGTGAAACTGCCTTTCCTGAGCTCCTCTAAGCCTTGTCCCCCTAGGAGAGGTACTGACAGTTTGAATTCCTGGGTTGTGGTGTAAGGCGTACCCCAAATCATATTATTTATGATAACCGCGCTTGAAGTAACACTAAGCTATCGCATGGCTGTCTCTCTTTGCTGTTTTACAGTCTTACCTCACATTGAAGGCTTCCTTCCATTTAATATTTTTGATATCTCAGCAGCTTTTTAAAATAAACTCTGCAGAGCTATATAGCTGTTCTCATAACTTGAAATAGAACATTTTTGTCTCCTCAGACTGTTGCCTTCTACACACTTGGAGCTGAATGCTAGTCATAGCAACCGCGGGGCTGCTTTCTAGGATTTGCCTCTTAACATAGTTCATGTAAATTGAATTAATACAGTAAGTAGACTTGCAACATGACAATGTTTTTTTACTTTTTAAAAAACAAGTCTAAGTAGCTTCTTTTTCTGGATGAGTAATACTACTACTGATGTGGGCATGCCACATTTGAGCTGCCTGTTCACCTATTGATAAGCATGTGGATTATTTCCAGGTTTTTACTTTTAGGATTAATTCAGCGTGAGCACTGGCATGGATTTTTCTGGGAACACGGTTTCATATTTCTTAGGTAGATTCCTCAGGGTGCAATGACTGAGACCAACAGTAAGCTGAGGTTTTTTTTTTTTCTAATGTGACACAGGAAGACTGGTTTCTCCCCATCGCTGACATGTTTTATAGTGATCCTAATGGTTGTGTATTAACACCTCACAGTGATTAGACTTTGTGTTTCCCTAATCTGAATTTTCCTGCTGCTGACTGTGCCCGCTGTGTGCGTTTGTGTAAAGAGGACTGTATGTCTGGTGTCGGAGGACGCTGAGGGCGGTGGGCGGGTGGCAGCTCCTGTTCCCATGCCCTTAAGTCCGCTTGCAAGTGTTTGAGGAGCTGGCCCTCATTTTCATCACTTTCCTATTACTCTGTTTTGAGAAATATTTATATATTTGGGAAAAACTTTCTCTGTAGATCCCTCCCCCCCAAATCTATGAAAAGTAAATGGTTTTAGCCCTGATGGAGTTCTATTCAGTTTGTAATGGGTTGTGTTTAGATTTTTTTAATGTCTTCCAGTAGATTGATTGATTTATTTATATATATATATATATATATATATATATATATATATATATATATATATATATATATACACACACATACACACACACACATATATAATGTAAGTATGAATATACATTTATAAAATAATGAAAGAACTCAGAACACTCTCTGTCTTGGGTCCCCTTTGGAGGCAGAGTCACATTTTCCCATGCGTATTTCCTTGTTTTAAATTAAGCCCTGTAGTCCCAGGGCTGTCCACAGTATCTGGCTTTCAGATGCTAATCTCTTTGCACTAAATGTTTCTATTTTTGAGTACCTTGTAGTACGTTTTAAAGACTTTTATCAATTAAGAGTCAGTGAAATTTGAAGTTCAACTGTGTCCTAATTGTGTTCAGTTTTTTGTTTTAAACAATTCCTTTCCTTGACCTGGTCTCACTGTAGCCTCAGCTGGCCTACAAGGCACCATGTAAAAGGCGACAACTCCTCCTGTCTCTCAGCTTCCTGAGTGCTGGGCTCACAGGCATGCACTACCATACTTGGCCATAATCTTTTTCCAAAAATAAGTCATTTTAAGTTTCTTTATATGGCCCTCTAGGATCCTTGATTATTGAGTGTGAGAACATTACATTAAAACCCAGTCTTGCCTCTGTTGGCTGCAGGACATAAGGGCTTTCCCTTGGTACACTTGTGCTCTGTTTATTAGAGTAACTTAAGAGTTCTTTTTAATCCAAGAAATAGGATTTGAAATTGAGGTTTCTTTTGCTGCCTTGCTGTTTGAGTTCCTTTACTTCCTGGTTGCCTGTTTCTTGCTGTGAGGTGAGGCTGAGGAAGTTTACAGGTGAGGAATGGAGGGTAGTCGGAAGCCCTGGCACTTGTGCGGGGGTGTGTAGGGTGAGCCTTTGCCTTCAGTTAGCCCAGTCTTTGCAGTTTTCAGACATTCCTGTATCTCCTGGCTATTTAGTTGGGGAATGAAGTTAAGAATTCCTTCCCTCCCCGCTTCTTTTCCTTCCTCCTTCCCTCCCTCCCTCTCTCCCTCTCTCCTTCCCTCCCTCCCTCTCCCTTCCTCCCTCTTTTCCTCTCTCCCTCCCCCTTCCTTCCCTCCTTCCTTCCCTCTCTCCCTCCCTCTCTCCCTCTCTCCCTCCCTCCCTCCCTCCCTCCCTCCCTCTCTCTTCTCTCACATGGGGATAGGGGAGCAATCACAAGAGCTGGAGTTCACATAATTCATGTCAAGTTAGAGGACAACTTTGAGGAAACAGTTCTCTCCTACTGCTGTGGACTCCAGGGATCAAAGTCAGCTTGTCAAGCTTCTGTGGCAATCATTTTCACCTGCTGGGCCACCATGCTACTTAGCTGTGGTGCCACCATGCTACTTAACTGTGGTGGCCATTGCTTTCATTTTCTGGGTTTGTTGTTGTTTTATTTTGTTAAAAATCTTAGTCTTTGGGCTGGAGTGCTGCGCAGGGCTCAGGAGCACTTACTCCGACTCTGCAGAGGACTGTCTTTGTTCTCAGTACTGTGTTTTCTAACTACATTTCCAGAGATTCTGTACCTTCTTCTGGCCACTGCAAGTACCCACATTCATGGTACACCACAGTCCTTAAACAGAACCTTAGTCTAGAGGCGTTCTGAAATGTGTGGTTTTTCCTAAATTCATTCTGAATTTTTTACTCTGTTCTCTTGACTTAATTCAGTGCGACCCTAGGAATCCTAGCTGCTCTGTTTCTTTGTTGTGTTGGCATTTGACAGTACCCTGTCAAATGCACTAAAGTGGTGACTGTGGACATCGAGCCAGTCCAAGAAAGTCTGTCACCCTTTATCGGAGCATTTTTGTGTTCACTTTTGCCATCCTCCACCCAGGCCACAGTGACGCATACAAGATTCTCGTGGCCTTGTGTGAGTGAGGATAGTGAGGAAATCTGTAATGTTCTGGCAGAGCTTCTTTGTCCTTCCTGATGCAGGCCCTACTTGCATGCTCTTTGCTAGAGGATGTACAGCATGCCTTTGCTGCTGACAAGGAGAGGCATGAGGAGAGCCACTCGGACTGCAGCCCACGGTCTGCCTGGGCCTCTGCCAGGTGCTGTGGGTGAGTGGCAGACTTTCCCATTCTACCCCTAACCCACCAGGCGCCAGAGAGGGGGCTTAGAAGCTCCGAGCACTGGCTGCTGTCCAGAGCACCTGAGTTCAAGTCCTGGCACCCACATGGTGGCAGCTCAATGTAGTGCCCAGACATAGCATGCAGACAAACACCATATGGTAATAAAAATAAAAATAACAGAAACCTTTCCCCTGCAGGTCTGCTTCAGACTGTCTCAGGTGCTATGAGATACTGGCAGGCTTCTCCTCCCCAAACCAGCCAGCACCCTGGTTGATGGGAGGACTTGAGCTTCAGTGATAGGACGCAGGTTACAGTGCGTGCCGGGGAGTTGCCTCTTCATTTCATATTTATCTTGAGAAAAAAGGAAACGTTATTGTTTAAAGTCTGTGGAGAGTGTTGAGAACTCCAGGGCTCTGAGCACTGCACTGTGCCGTGCAGTTAAGGATACCTGTACTGTCGGAGTGGAGCATTTTGGCACACCTGCACTCAAGCTGAAAGTGAAAGACTTGAAGTTTGGGTGTGTGTGGCTAAGAACTAGCTGTCATCACATGATAAAAAAAGAAAGTACGCACAGACCCATGCGCCACATTGCCTGTTCCTCCCTGGGAGAAGTGATTTGGGCGTGGAGGAATCCAGTCCTATTTCATCATGACAGTAGAATGTGCTGCATTATGGCAGTGAACTTGGGGTCATTGGAGTATTGCAGTGAGCTGTTTGTGTTCTTTTCCTTCTGATCTGTATGTAGCTAGGGGAATTAGCCAAGATAGAAAGAACAGGAAGCAAACCAAAGGTGAGCACAGGTACATGTTGTCTGTGGTTTCAGTGGAATGACTCAGAGAGCTGCGCTTCTGTTCTAGGCCCAAAGTCCTATACCTTCCTCTTTCAGTACACTACAGTGTCAGCATCAGCAACCAGGCCCAGCCCAGTGGTTCAGAGTGGCTGGGCACCTGCCACCAGATTTCCAACCCGACCTCAGTCCCTGGGACCCACGGTGGAAGGAGAGAATAGCTCCCAAAAGTTGTCTTCTAATACGCCTGATAAATAAACTTAATGTTAATATTTTTAAAATAAAAAATCATATGCTTAATTTTTATTTAGGAGAATATAAGATGCCTATAAACCTTCCTGAGTCATACTTTATTTCCCAGTGTACCAGTATAATTATAGAAACCTGGCAAGGTACATAGTTGTAGCAAGTCTTCATTTTTTTTCAACATATTTTCATTTCTTATTTGCGAATTTTACACAATGCACCCCTATCACACTCAACATCCCAGTCCTCTCAGGTCCACCCACCACGACAGCTCTTGTGCCTTCCTCTCAAAAAATGAAAAAGGAAAGAAATATATCAAGTCCAGTTTGTGTCACCATGTACTCCATGGTCAACTCCCAGTGGCCAGCTGCTTAAAGATAACGGAGCCGCCCCCCAGCTCCCTGCGTGCGCCCCCTCCCTGTGTGCACCCCCCGGCCCCCTGCGTGTGCCCCCCCCACCCCCCGCTCCCTGCCAGAAGCCATCAGCTATCCCTGCCACAGTTCTTAAGGACTCTCTTCAGTGGCTTCCTGTCTAGACTGACAAACATCCATTCTTGTTTTTATAAATTTCCTTCAAGGTGTCATTGACTAGTTCTCTGTGCTGGGCTATTTCCCCTGGCTTTATATTTGGAGTTACACGGGCAGCACAGGTGTAATGAAAGACCAAAGTCCATGCAGTTTAGTACTAGTGTCCTGCAGCTCTCTGGAGGGGTGACTAGTTCAGTAGTGTCTACTTTCCCTTTCCATGTCCGCCCAACTTTCTTTGCGCTTATTTACTCCTTAATATCCTTCCTTGACAACTATAACTTCTCAGTTCCATGTGATGTCATAAATTTTATTTCTGTCATTCATTTTCTTTGTGTTGTATATGTGTGTTGTCTCGTTGCTCTAAGATACGAAAGATACTGTGTAGTGTTCCCTGGAGAAAGATTTGGTCCAGTGGGAATGGACAGGAAGATTGTACAGCTGTGGAAGCTCCAGACTGAACATGTCAGTTCTGAGGAGAGAGTAGGGAGTGAGTCTTGATGAATATGTATAGAAGTGAACAGCTGGACAGAGAAGGGGTCAAGTCACACATTCCATGTGCCCACTGTGGAACCCTCCCCAGCTGCCTTTGTGCAATATGTAGCATAGAAGACCCTGCCCGTTCTGTTTGGGATCTAACTCCAACATTATTTTGTTTGGGTGTGGTGTGGTGTGGTGTGTGTGTGTGTGTGTGTGTGTGTGTGTGTGTGTGTGTGTGTGTGTGTCAGAGAGAGAGAGAGGAAGAGAGGGGGCAGGGAGAGAGTGTATTACCATGTATCAGTCCTAGCTGGTCTAAACTTGGTGTGTAGACAGGCTAGCCTGTAACTCAAGAATTCAATTGCCTCTGCCTCACAGATGCTGAGATTAAAGACAGGTGTGTGCCACCATGCCTGGCAATTATCTTATTTTTAACACACTTTATGAGAAACCACAGAAGTTTAAAAAAAATCATATTTTTCCTTGTTCTACATGGTTTCTGTATAGTGAATTCTCTTTGGTGTGATGCAGTGTTTTCAGCCACGGGAGCTGGGGTGGGTGACAGAAACGCTGGCGGCAGATCCTTCAGGTGTTGCCAGGGGTTAAAGTTGCCTGCGTGTGAGCTGTTTCTGCAGCAGAGCCGCTGCTCCCAGAGGAGTTAGCATTGAATGTGTGACCGCTTGTCAGAACTACACCCCCTCCACCCTCAGAGGAGTGTTGAAGAATGAGGGAATGGTTTTATAATGCATGTGTCTCTGTGCCCTCCTGCCATTTGAATTGGGCAACCATCAAAAACTTATTGGATCTGCGTTTCTTATGAAATAAATAAGTTTCCTGTTACAGTCTCCTTGTAGAATGTAGTGAAACAACCTTTTCTCACGTGAGACTTCATGGTCTTCTACTTTTCTTTCCAGGATTTTACCATTAGCCTGGGTTTTCTTTTGTACAGATTTGTTAATATATTTTTATAAACAAAAATCCATGGGAAATTTATAAAGGCCAATTATAACTTCACTTATGGCAAGACTTCCAAGCCACTGATTGACTTTTCTTAGGAACTAGCTTCTGGACAGGATTGAAACGCCAGAATTGGGCTGGGGAGATGCCTCAATGGTTAAGAACACTGCTCTTCCAGAGGTCCCAAGTTCAATTCCCAGCAACCACATGGTGGTTCACAACCATCTATCCTGGGATCTGATGCCCTCTTCTGGCCTGCAGGTGTTCATGCAGATAAAGCACTCATCTACATAAGAAGAAAGAAAGGAAGGAAGGAAGAAGGAAGGAAGGAAGGAAATGGCAGAGTTTCTGGAAGGAAGGAAAGAAGAAGCGAGTTTGACTGTAGCTTCTCTACCATCACTGCGTCCCCTATAGCAGGCTTTGGTATCATACAACTTGCCAAGACATACTAGCGAGGCTCAGAAGTCGATTGCCGATGCTCTCAAGTACTAATGGAGTGTTTGCCCTTCACTATTGTAGTAATTCTTGGAAAAGTGAATCGCCTCCTGTAGTGGACCCTTGCCTTGCTATTTATTGTTCTTTATTCTTGATTGCATTTGTTTTTTTATGGAAGAAATGCTGTCTATAGTGGGAAGTCTAAAAGCATTTTAAATGTAATCATCGATAAGGTCCAGCCTAAAGTCGGTAGTTATGGTTTATTATGTAAGTTTGCATCGCTGTTCTCCGCCCCTTCATCCTCGTGCTTCGTCCAGCGCGCAGGCACTGCTGCTAGCCTTGCTGATGCAGAACCTCTTCAGAGCTTCATCCCTTGGCATATGTCTTTTCTAAAATCGAAGAGCTGGAATGGTTATGTTCTTTTTCTACTAATGGAGATGAGGTAATGCTAGATCCAAAAAAAAGATGCCTCTGATTTCCTCTCCTTAATTATTTTTAACTTAATCTCAAGAAACTAAGTGAGTTAACCTGGCCTTTCTAAAAGTAGAAGGAATAACTTGCACAACATTTACTCTGTTGAGGGCACTAGAAAATGGAGTGATACATGCACACAGTTCAGTGAAGCCAAGGAGTTCTGTGGTCCTCAGCCTGCTGCACAGTGCAGCTGTTCTGTGGACGGTGAGCTCAGGCTGCTTGGCCATCTTATGCAAACACAGCCAGTGGCTTGAGGATGAAGAAGAGGCTCATAGGTAAAGGTGCCTGGTGATGAGTTCAGAACCCAGAGTGGAAAGAAAAGTAATTCCAGTTACCCTCCTGCTGCCATGTGTGCACCTTGGTGCATGCACTCATGCTCACAAAGTGCACCGACAGTAATAACGTTTTGAAAGAAAATATTTTAAAATCTCCATTTTGTAAAGTGCATCTTTTTTAAAAATGTATGGTCAGGAGGCTCTTAATCAGTTTACTTATACTTAAATGATCTAAACACTAGCTGCAGTTTCCATTCTTAGGCTAATTTAAAATTTAAATTTTTGGTTTATATCCTTCTTACTAAGAAATACAATGGCTATAAGCAAAAGTCAAGAGAATGCACATATTTAGAAGTTGATGATACTATCTAAAGAGCCAAGGATTTGGAAATATTTTAGAAATAAAATTGTATTTTTCTACACACACACACACACACACACACACACATGCACACGCACAGTAGATAGTTTATACCTGGAAAAAGATGCATGGACTGTGAGTGGCTCATTAGACGGGCACTGAGTGAGCGTAGGCCCGGAAGACGTTAATGGAGAGCTGTAAAAGGCTTGTGGCTCTCTGATAAACAGCACTCTCCCTCTGTTTGTGATCACGGGATAAAAGCCCTGTGCTTGTGCATGCTCAGTTTTACCACTACAGCATATAGTGTGCTCTTAAGATGGAGCTCTCACTCCCCAGGAAGCATTTCTGTGGAAGATTAATTGCCCTTTTAAGATCAGTGTTTGATGTATTCCTCCGGCCATATCCTGGCTTGCTTTAACCCCCTCTGACCTGACCTCTCTGGCTGTTACCACTGCCGCTGAGTCAAGGCATGATGTATGCGCTGCAGACTTCAGCCTGGGCTTTCTCAAGCCAGGCGATTCGCTCGGTCCACATTTTATTCATGAAGATAGCCGAGGTTGGGGAATTTGTCAGGTAGAGAAAATTTGTTCAAACTAGTTGGTGGTAATCAAAAAGTTTGTCTCTTTATTGGTCTTAAAACTTTCTTAGAATTATTAAATGATTTTCAGAAAATTTGTTCTTCATAAAAGAGCCCTGAAGCCGCAGTGGTTAAATTAGATGTCAGTCCATTTGGTCTGTTCTTCCATAATAAGATGTGTGAACCTCAAAAAAGATTAATTCGATTGAAACGTTCTCATGCATGCCTTTGTTCCTTTGTCATCACTTCCTTGTTTTTAAACTAAGAGATTTCAGTTGTATCTTCAGTTAGAAAGAGACTGCAGGATGTCCCTAGAAGCCCAGGCAACGTGTATTAAAGCCCACAGTTAGGCGCCTTGTAGCTGTGGGCGTGAGCCTGAGGACTGGCTCTCCAGCAGCAGTGTGAGGAGAATGAGCAAAGCTTCACAGCAGTGAGATTGTTTTGTTTGATTGGGTTTTCTTTTGTTTTGTTTTGGGAGTGAAGGTGTTTGTTGTTTTGTTGTTGTTGTTGTTGTTGTTGTTGTTGTTGTTGTTGTTGTTGTGAGACTTGGTTTCTCTTTGTACCCCTGGCTGGCCTGAACTCCTGCTGGGTGTGCCACCACTTTCCCACTGTTTTATCTTCCTAAAAAGAATCTAAAAGTCTTTCAAACAACATAATCATATTAAGTTAGGTTTCCTTTGAATTTTAAGTGAGGTGTTTCACTGGATTTTTATGTTGAATATATTTTTATGGCTTTTGAATTTTTTGAGTGTCATTTAATTTGTATAATACTGAGTCTGGGATTTTGCTGTCCCGCCCCACCCCCACCCCCAACAGTGCCACTGAGTGATTAGAGAGTAAGTTCTTACAGCCTTCTGGCTGGTGGGCACGTAATTAAACCCAAGCTATCTTACATATCGTGAGGAATATCTAGTGCCAAAGGTTGGGCTATTACCATACCTTAGAGCGTAGCCGTCCCTTCTCCTGACCCCTTTCTCTCCATGCCCTCTCACTGGCTCCCCACCCTGCCTGGCCTCAACTTTGTGGCGCCATCTTGACTTTCTGATTCTTTTAGTTCCCCCCCCGGCCCCCCGCCCCAAGTCCCTGGGATTGCGGGCGTGTGCTGCCACATCTGACTTACGTAACTGCTGGGATAAACCTAAGGCGTTGTGCACACAAGCAACCTCTGTGGCCAGACTCAGTTCTCTGATATTTTTCATGCCCCGAGAAAGGTGGAGAAATGAGTTAACATTATTGACTAGCTGCCGTGCCCAAGCCCTCTACAGACTCTCCTGGGCTGCAGCCCTAGAGATGAGCCTTGATTCAATCTCTAAGATGAGGAACTGGAGACTGGCAAAGTCAACTAAGGATTCAAAGCTAGTGAGTGCTGATGGCTGACATCTGAAGGAAGGATTTCGTGCAAGAGTGAGAAACTGCCTAGAACGGGAAGGTCTGTTAGGATTTTCTGGACTAGAGGTTTGCAGTCTGAGACCCTCGTTATATGAGAAGTGATATTGGGTTCCGAGAACCAGGCAGGACTTGGAATAAGTCTCAGTCACATATCAGCCTTCGCTGCGTTACCATGCGGGCCTCCTCAGAAATGTGAAGAAAAACAGGTGGAAAAACAGGCTTCCCTGCAGAGGCCTAGAGGGGGTCAGCTGATGTGTTTGTTTTCTGTTAACTTTGCTGCTGCTGCTGCTGCTGCTGCTGCTGCTGCTGCTGCTGCTGCTGCGGGGATCAGGTTGTCAACTGTGACTCTGACACCTTTGCTTCCTATATAAGGAAATCTCAAAGGAACACAGTTGCTCATTCATTCTCAGGGTGGGAATGCAAGTGTTTGAACTTCCAGTGTGTCTGTTAGTAGCCCTGTCTACATGATTGGCCTCTCTCCTTTATGTCTATTTATAGTGTTGTGTGCATTTATATTTGTAGTATATAAATCTGTATGCTGACAACATTTTTATATTAGGCATCAGATATTACCATTGTTTTAAGCCTGTACTTTTCATTAGCAACTTAGCCAATAGGATTTTTCCTTTTTTTTAAATTTTTTTTTATTTTATTTGTTTCTGTGTACTTCTACCATTTTCATATAGCGAGGTGCAGTGGCACACACCTATAATCCCAGCACTCAGGGAGGCAGAGGCAGGTGAATTGCTGTGAATTTGAGGCCAGCCTGGTCTACAAGCAAGTCCAGGGCAGCCAAGGCTACACAGAAAACCAGAAGAACAGAAAAAAGAAAATAACACTGTTCACTTTAAGGTAGATAGTGACTTTTACTGTGTGGACCCCTTACAAAATAATACTGTCTGGTTTTCAAAATTGGACATCTAAACCCTGGTGCAGATTTAGGGGATTGGAGCGTGAAAACCCGGGGCCCCATGGGAACCCTTCCTGTGGTTAACATGTTCCCCAGATCCCTGACTTGGAAGGTTCCTCTGCAGCGTTGTTGGGGTGAGAGCCTTTGCAAGGCTGTGGCTGTGGACCTTCTCTCCCGCCCTTTCGCTATCTGGGAAATCAGATGAAGGCTCACACCACTTGCTGGTACCTCCATCTTCACCTTGGCTACACAGCCTGAGACTGGACTGGACTAAGCTGCAGACTGGGAACAAAAACATGTGGACTGTCGATAAATTTAACTGTAGACTACCTAACAGTTTGATATCATTTTTAAATTTTGCTAAATATATTCTTTAGAAAATTCACGTCATAAATGGAAATTGTGTGTATGGCTGAACCAGAGTCACCCTGCAAAAAGTGGCCTATGAATGCTCGCAACGGCTCCTGATGTCTGGCTTACATGTTTGTCTCGTGTAAAGCTCCTGTTCTGTGAGCTTTTCCTGGGGAGACAGCTGCCTCCTGCTCATCTCAGATAGGACCGGGGACAGATGTAAGAAAGGATTCCAAGTCTAGCTTGGTGAGCCAGTGGGACGGGAGTGAGAGGTGCACTGCCTAGCAACCCCCTCCCCAGCTCCATGGCTAATGGCCCAGTCCTGTAAAGACCTTTCAGTCCTCACTGCTGCCGACAGTTCCCAGAGCCGGTCATGCCGCAGCAGAGGACAGCACTCCACAGACTGTTTCAGAGACACCAGGGGGGGCTGGGCTGAAGCTTGGTGATAGTGCTTGCCTTGCAAACCCAGTGTTAGTCTTGTATTGACCAGCAAACAGAAAGCCACATCGCAAGTGGGAGAGGTGTGCAGTGCAGTCCTGAGTCATCTGTTGGAGTGATGTTTCCAATTTCAGGTATGAAGTCTAGAGTCTCATTTGGAAACAGGCATGTCTACCAAACATGTTCAGTTTAGAAAGCTCATTGAGGGCTTCCTTTCTCGTGTTAGGGGAAAATATGACTTAATTAATTAGTACTCCTTTTTCTAGTGTAGGTAGATCACCCAGCGATGCTTTCTTGTTTTTTACGGAAGCTTAAATTAAAGTGAGAACATGCACACTTGTTATTTATTGCAGTCCCGTATTTCCCGGTACTGGGTGCTGCCAGAAGCATGTGCTACTCCAAGTGGAAGTCCTACCGCAGTCAGCTTCCAGACAGAAATGGATGAAACTTGGAGTCCCAGGTTCTGCTTTCTTTAGGAACGGCTGGAGCAGAGAACTAAGTCCATACGACAAGACTTCTCTTCTCACTGGGAATGTGGAAAAGAGTTTCCACCTTGTTACAGTTAGCTCTTTTTAGGGAGGTTCCTATTACCAGGTGGCAGCAGAAACTCGGAGTTCCAAAGTCATGGTGACACTGCAGAGTTGCAGCCCTTTGGTTAAACTGCTGTCTTAATGGCGGAGGGTGTCCAAGCTGACTGGATGAATCCAGCAGCTGCCTCAGAGCAGCTAGACAAGTGGCAACCCAGTCGGTTCCACTGTGGGTGCCTAGCTGGCAGTCACGCCCAGAGATCCGGCTCCGAGTCCTTTGGGGAGAAGGGGAATCTCCTTTCCCCAGAGTAACAATGAGCCTAAGACGGTCTTTGGTGGAATAGATGGAGCTCTCCATTCAGTTCATGTGAAACAGGGACTAGTAAACGTTGGGCAGTGGGAGGAGTCTTGAGGATGAATCCATGTCATTGGGACTAGGATGCTGGCAGTGCTGTGTTTGCATGGGAAATGAGAGTAGGGGAGAAGCTCATGTGACTGACCACCTGTAACCTTGGGGCTCTATCCTGAGAGAGAGAGAGAGAGAGAGAGAGAGAGAGAGAGAGAGAGAGAGAGAGAGAGAGAGCGTTTTGTCCCTTACCTTCTGTTTTCAGGATGAGATTTTTAAGTCTTAAATGTGAGCCTTCCAGGGTTTGAGCATACTCCATGCCCTTAGTTCTGTGCCAGTTGCCCTGCAGGCGCAGTCCATGAGTCCCGCAGTCTAGCTGGGGCGGCCTTTAACCTTTCCTCATACCTGCAGCGGTTCTGCAGTCACACACAGCACGATGGCAGGCGTGGCGGCCATCAGACCCTCTTCTAAAGGCACTTTGCCAGCCCACCCCACCTGCAGCTGTAAAACCCACATTCCATAGTCACAGTGTGTCATGTCAGTACCATGCTAGTTGCTAGGGACATCCATGAACAACAGGAGCTTTGGTTACAGTCACAAGGGAAATCATGACCCACCCCAAGAATCCTCTGTTTTCGGTCACTTTTGGAGAGAAACTAGAAAGCAAACAAAAGGATAAATACTAGTGAAGTGTTTGGATCGGTGCATGCTATGACAAAATGTTTTACATCTTTGTCTTGTTGTGGTTTTCTGTTTCTTTGTTTTGAGGTAGGGTCTTAGTCTGCAGGCTAGGAGTATTAAGAGAACCTTACTGGAAATGTGTTCAGAGCTCTTCTCTTGGCTCTGCCTCCCATGCGCTCCGATCACAGACACAAGCCCCCATGCCTGGTCATATCTCACAGCTTCGGCTGTTCTAATGAGAGGCATGGAGAGGTAGGTCCAACCTAGTCAGTCAAATTTAGAACAAACTCACACAAGAACAAAGAGTGACCCCAACTGCAAGCTGGAGAGCCAATGCTTGCCCCCCAGTGCCGCAATGGCATGCAGAGTTGGGACGGTTCTGATGTCGCAGCTTGCACATGTGACTCCAACTCCATGTGTTGTGTTGGACACCTACCTTCTTAAGCACACGTGAGTCAGTGGATGGGCACTCTCAGGGTATTCACTCTCATATTTGAATGCTGCTTTAGGAACTGTGTTGCGAACTGAGTGGTGACTTGTGAGTTTTTACTGTCTCAGAAGAAAGATGACTGGCTGCAGAACCTGTACACAGCAGGAACTTTTACTCTCACCACGCTTTCGGTTTTTGACTCAGTTCTAAGTAGGTGGAAATTCTGAGAATATTAAAATAGCTCAAAGAAATATATAATAAGAATATTAAGAGAAACCATACTGGAAATGTGTACATTCTAAGAAGGATTTAATATAGTCAAGCCTTGGCAGTCTAGAACTTAGAAGGATGAGTCATGGTACAGAACTTAAGTGTTCCTCGTCGTACGCTGGTTCTTAAATCTTCCATGTTCTGTGTACAGCTTCATCTTCGGTGTTTAGTGTTCCCAGCAGTATTCTGAAGCGGGTCATTGTATTAATGCTGTGATTACAGCTGTTTAAAAGCATTTGTAATAGACGCAGCAAAGATGGCTAGAGGCACTGGAGGGATGGCTCAGCTCTTAGGACGCTGCTCCTTCCGAGCACCCCATCCAGAACATCCAGCACCCTCATCTGCCTCTGTGAGCACTACACACAGATTCTCACTCAGACACACGGACATTAACTAAGCCTTAGAAGCAGCTGGCTTGTTTGTTTAAGATGGGAGGGAAAGGAAAGCAGGAGAGGCAGATTTTAGGTTCTGGGGTCCTAAGGCAGCGGTCTTTCCCCAGAGTTGTGCTGAACTGTGACAGGGATGTGGGGAAGCTTTGTTTGGTTGTCTTAGGAATTGTAGCGTGCTTACCAGATTTCTCACGTGAGCATTCTTTTGACTGTAGTGTTTCTGTGTCCTCTCTTGATGTCCTCCTGCTCACCTTCCCTACTGCCTCTGTTGGAAGGCTGACCTTAGAGCGGTGGGGACTGACCAGCCAGATCCACCTGGACCCCAGAGCAGTGGGGTCTGACCAGCCAGGCCCTCCTGGACCCTAGAGCAGTGGGAACTGACCAGCCAGGCTCTCATGGACCCTAGAGCAGTGGGGACTGAGGAACACTTGGAATAGAGCAAAAAAAGCATCTGGAGTGCTCCTGTCCCATCAGAAAATTTGGCCCCAATGTTGTCTTTTGTTTTCAAGTTCCTGAGGGGCTGCCGTTATCAGTGATTTTGAAGACATTATTAAGGAGCTGTACTGAAGGGTAACAAATACTCCCTACTTTTCTTTTTTGATCAATTTTTGTTTGGGTTGGGGTAGGTTTTGTTTTGTTTGGTAGGGAAGTGTTTCTTACATTAGGTTTTTTTCCCCCCTTTCTTTAAGTGTTAATAACATTTAAATTTAAAGGTGTTAATTGCAGCGCCCTTTAGATTTTTATAGTGTAGGGGTGGTTGCCCATGTACCATGGTCAGAAGGCAACTTGGCTGACTGGGTTCTCTCATTTACCATGTGGGTGTCAGGTGTAAAGCTCATACCATCAGGTTTTTAATCTATTGAGTCCTGCAGCAGGCCCGGTAGTACTAATTTAAGTAGCAGTTGGTATTAGCAAAAACCCATCAGGTTTCATGACTCTTAAGACAGGCGCTTCAGCTCAGATCATTGGTCCTCTGTGATCACTGCTTCGCCTGTGTTCCTCTTCCTTCCAGCACGTTAGGGTGCACCTGAGCCCGTCCTGATGCCCAGCAGAGCTGCTGCAGCTGTGAGACATCCTCTCAGACTCTGCTCACACTCTGGGTCACTCCCAGCCATGGTCTGCATTCTGTGTTCAAGGGTGTGGCTTCCACAGCCTTATCATTTGTCACAGCCTTCTGTAGTGGTTTTAAATGAGTCCCTAGAATATTTTGGTCAATGGGTTCACCCTGCTGTTTGCTTCAGGATAGTTTCACTAACGTCAATCTTGGTCAAGCACAGTAATTAAGAAAGAACAAATGCTTTCGTACAGCAGCAGAAGTTTGATCAGAATTCATTGCAGCCACCGGTT
The DNA here is from genome assembly GCF_903995435.1 of Acomys russatus. Classification (NCBI taxonomy): domain Eukaryota; kingdom Metazoa; phylum Chordata; class Mammalia; order Rodentia; family Muridae; genus Acomys; species Acomys russatus. Next base: position 6,977,962 of record NC_067157.1, on the reverse strand, counting down.
TCTGTTTAGGATGAGACATTTGGCAACATTTAAACTTTCTCCTGGTCTTCACTTCCTGTTGAGGGGATCATACAAGTTTGAAATCCATTTACTTCACTGAGGAATCTGAAAAGACAACAGAATATCTTTTCTTTGTGGTTTTCCTTTCCATTGATCACTGTTGGATTTCTTTCTTGGAACAGAGGGAGGAAAGAAGAACCAGGTGATGATTCACGGAATTGAGCCGATGCTGGAAACCCCTCTGCAGTGGCTGAGCGAGCACCTGAGCTACCCAGATAATTTTCTTCACATCAGTGTTGTCCCCCAAGCAACAGATTGAAGAGTGGCCCTCCTGGATGGAGCCGCCTGCCAGAGGACTTAGCGGAGCATGCCACCCTTGCTTCAGTCAGCTGCGGTGGAAGCAGCAGACACCCGTGGCCGCTGCGAGCCGAGGAGGAGGAGGAGGAAGATTCCACGAGAGATAGGGCACTGGGCAGGGCTGACTGCACACTGCAGCTTTGCTCCACTGAGACACGACGAGACCAGTGGAGCCTCTTGTCTTCTCGTGAACTCCAGTGCAACCGAAGCCTTTGCTCGATGAAAGAATGGATATGTGCCACAGTTTGTATTTCTGATTAACAAATAAGTGGGGTATTTCCTAAGGTGACCATGGTTGAACCTTAGTCAGGAGAGTGGAAACAGTGGTTGAATCTTCAAGAGAATTAGACTTAAGAAAGTAAAAGAGAAATTCTGTTATTAATAACTTGCAGTAATTTTTTGTAAAAGATCAAATTACAGTAAACCCATCTTTCCTTAATGAGAACTTCCTGTTTACAGTCAGCCTATTGGTATGCAAACAATCCTGTAACTTTGATAATGAGCAGTGAGAGATTTTTAAATAAAGCCTCTAACTATGTTTTGTCATTAATACCATACAGTTTGTCACTTTCAAGGACCTTCTGAATCTCACACAGTAAACCACTTTTTATTCTGTGGTCCCACTTCTCACTGGCACAGCAAGGGTGCAGGGCATAGGGCAACTTGTCTCAGGATTTCTGCGACTTGAAAATCTGTCTTCTGTACACTAAAGATAGAAATAATACTGTCTTTGCTGTTCTCTTGGTCACTGTAAACCTGTCAAATCATATGCCGAGTATCTGTCTACAACGATTTTGCATATTTCGAATCTCCTGTTCCTTTCCATTTTTTTTTTTTTTCTCTCGGCTCCTGGACTGGTATGTCATTGAGGTCCCCTGGCAGCCAGTCGTTAAAGCCTGAAGCTGACCTGTCTCTAGACTGCAGCAGCCTTCCCTTATCATTACCAAAAACATCCAGAGGGTTCTGGAACTCTCCCACAGTAAGGGAAGTTTGCTGCGCTCTGCTGACGGCTGCTTGAGACTCCCACAGTGTGAGCCAGCTTGCTGTCCTCGGTGAATGTCTGCCCATCTGAGTATGCTAAAAGACGACATCATAAGATAACGGTTTTAGATTCTATAATAAAAATGAATGTTTTCTTATGAAAACTGTGTGATGACTCAAGTGTGATGCTGTTGGAGCCCCTTGCCTCCTCTCTCTCTCCTCCCCCATTTGTGACTGTCACTGACTTTACAGCAGATTTATTCACAAGATAAGGTAAAGCTGGCCAAAGAGCAGATAACCCTAGAATAGAGCCGGTAAGCACAATGATGAAAGAAAAGCCATTGTGAGCCAATCACAGCAAAGTAGGGGCAAGTAGAAAACAACGGGCTCGCAGGGCACAGTGCCCTTTAGGAAAGGCAGGGAAAATAGCGAGGCCTCAGTTACATAAGGAAACTCCACTCACTTGTGTTTTTGTTAGACATTGGTCTGAGTATGATTGTTCGAATTACGAGTGTTTATTCGTCTGCTGGCTGTGGGGATTTTCCCCTTTGGTGTTTTGACAGACTAAAGAGAGCGTCACTGAGCAGAGGGATCAGGTGCCAGGGAGGGCATGTGAGGTGTGGTCAGAAGGGTGACCATTGCTGACTTTACAGGTGACTCTGGGGTAAGGAATTCCTGGGGAACTTCGGAGTTCCTGACCTCCACTTCCAGATTAACGAGGGAACCCCTGCCAAGCCACTGCCAGCCGCCCTCAGGAACACCGTAAACAAGCACTGTAAAGCCAAGTGAGCCAACAGCCAGGGACCAGATAAAGAGTAAACTCAGGAGTTAGTTAGTGCTGGCTAAAATACCTAATTTTAATTTTAACATTTAAGTCTCATGGCTTACTAAAAACTCAAGTGAGTATGTCGTCATTCCTAGAAATTTGAAGTGAAATATTTATAGAACAAGATCCGGATTTCCCTCGTCTTCACACTGTAAGTTTCTAGGGATAATAGAGAACAGGGCTCCAAGTCTCAGCAAGTGGCTCCCTCTCAGGCGGAAAAAAAAGTTATGTCTTGGCATTGCTGACCAGGAAGGAGTTCAGAGCACAGTCAGTTACTCATCACCTAGGTGACCTCAGCTCTGACCTCTGGTCACCTGCTGGAACTCAGCATAAGCCACAGTGGCGTGTGATAACGATACACAGAGTGGTTCCCATATGAGTGTCCCTGGCCACCCTGTTATGATTTCCCCACTCAGGGAAACCAAGTGGATTATGCTAAGAATAAGGTTTCACATTGAGAGACTGACTTTTTTTTTTCTTTCTTCCTTATGGGGAGTGGAGCACACATGCATGCCACAGCATATGGGCGGAGGTCTCTCCTTACACCTACTAGGTCCCAGGAATCGAACTCAGGTTGTCAGTCTTGTCAGCAAGCGCCCTCAACCACTTAACCAATTCTTGCTGGCCCATCAATAACTTAATGGTCATCTTTCTACAGTAGGTTGACTTAAAAGTGTATTTTTCAGATAACCTATCTTCTAATTTTCAAAAACTTAGTTCATGTGGCTCATATCAGAAATTGCCAGATCACTTCTTACCATACTGTTGGTGCTTAGTTCTGAGAGCAGTTGGGTTCCCTGTTGCTTGTGCCAGCATAATTCAAATAATAGGATAAAATCTTTGGATACAATGGGAGAAAAGTCAAACATGTTCATATTTGGAACAACTCAGGCCATTTGTACACAGCATGATGACAGATTTGTTCAAAATACGAGTTCTGTTCCTCTGTGTTTTCTTCTTTGTTGTGTTTGTTCGGCTGTGGTTTTTTGTTTTGTTGTTGTTGTTATTGTTTTTGTTTTTTGGAGAGTGTTTTTCTTTGTAGCCTTGGCTGTCTCCTAGACTTGATTTCCAGACCAGGCTGTCCTCACGGTGATCTACCTGCCTCTGCCTCCCAGAGTGCTGGGATTAAAGGCATGTGCCACCATGCCCGGTTTTGTTGTGTGTGGTTTTTTGGTTTTGGTTTTTTGTTTGTTTGTTTTTGCTTTTTGTTTTTTGTTTGTTTGTTTTTTGACAGCCTTGACTGTCCTGGAACTTTCTCTATAGACCAGGCTGCCCTCAAACTCAGAGATGCACCTGCCTCTGCCTCTGCCTCTGAGAGCTGGGATGATTAAAGGTATGCACACTACCACCTGGCCGTCTTTTGTTTTGTGATATATTCGTCTGACCTGAGAATGTGCTGGGAATGGAGGAATACATTCATCTTGTTCAGATTATTGGAGGTCAAATGGGCACTCTGTAATTACAGGTCATCTTTGGTGAAACAAAAATGGCAGGCAGGTAGTATGGGCTGCATTTCAGAGTTGTGATGGCTTTCAGGCTAGCCCATGTGGTAGGGGTGCTCTCTCCAGCTGGGCAGCAGTGGCAATCCCCAGGACAGGCAGTCCTCAGAGCAAACATAGCATCCTTCAGTGTGCTGTGCTGTAAAGCTACCAGGTTCACAGATCAGTACATCGGATGTGTTGCTATGGAGCTGGCCTTGCCCCCCGTGTAACTAAGGGTATCCTGGAGCTGCTGGATTCCTGCCTCTACCTCCCAACTCCAAGTGTGCATCACCCCACTTATTTTCCAAATGCATTTTTTCCTGTAAGCTATTCTCAGCTTGCCTGTCTGAGTGAAAGCAGCTACAGAAAGCCTTTTTACCATTACCCCTTCCTATGATGAAAGGGGCCTTCAGACTTCCTCAGATACAAATTATAATTTTTCTCCAGACATACTAGCAGAAGTACTAATGTCTAGTATTATAGGCCTAACCTTGTAACCAGAGTTAAATAGTCTGTGTCCGATCCTAACGATACCCACTGGGTACTTGGATTTTTAATACTGAACCATTTTAATTTTGAATATGTTAAAATGGTACAGATAAAAGTGTGTCTAGGAATTCAGTGTGCTCTAACACATCATGTGACCCTCAAAGTGCTTGGTGTATAGCTTTTTCCTACTCCCCCAATCTCAGAGCCAAAATTTGTCTACAGAAAAGCAACATTAATGGTAATGACTTTTTTGTTTGTTTGTTTGGAGTTTTTTTTTGTTTTTTTGTTTTGTTTGTTTGTTTTGGTTTTTTTTTGGAGACAGGGTTTCTCTGTAGCCTTGGCTGTCCAGGACTACTTTGTAGACCAGGCTAGCCTTGAACTCAACAGTGATCCGCCTCCTGAATGCCAGGATTAAAGGCGTGCGCCCGCCCTGGGTAATGACATTTTAAAGTAGGTCTTGTATTCCTGTCAAAGTTACCAGCTATAAAAATAGGACGGACCTTGTCATTTAGAGATCAGTGTACAAAGTTCAGTTGGTTGGGGTTGGCATCATCAGTGAAGACATGCTTACTCAAATCTGCTCTCAGTAGGAACCACCGTGGACCAGCTCCTTGCGTCAGCCCACATTCATTTTAGCTGTCGTGTCGACCGCAGCGCAGGCCTGGTTCAGCCTCACTTGGATCAGCCAGCCCCTCGGTTGCTATTCTCAGCCAACATCTGGAGGTCTTCATTAGTCCTGACCTTTTCACAGATGAGTGCTTGTGACTGGCCTGTGCTTCTGAAGATGATAGTCATGGAATCAGGTGGTGCCCTAATTCCCGAGGGTCTTCTCTCCTAGTACCCTAACAGCTACTAACGCAGGGCTGGAGTAAGTGACTGGGTCCTGTGTGAGCTTTAACCCCCTCTCCCCATTTACAGACAACTGCTGCAGCTGTTCCACAGGAGCTCAGGCCTCCAACTCATCGCCCAGCCAGCTATTCTAGAAATCCAGCGTCCCTTCCAAACTCATTCTCTAGGTTTATACTGAATAGCTAATGTCTAGTCAGCCAGGCACTCAGTCATTCGGAGAAAACCCCTTCTCAGTCTCTGAGCAGGAGGAAGGGAATGAGGTCTGAGCCTTGCCTCTCAGGCACGTGCACTGCAGCAGCTGGCTCTGGACCTGCCGGGGCCAGCAGCGACTGTCCTGTGTCCCGTGTCACTGGAGGCCCCACTGTTCATGTTACCTGCTGATGGCAGCTCTTCTGCAGAGATGACTTGAGGTGTGGACCTATGGCGACGGTAGCATTTTGTGAGAATTTAGAGAAACTTGTCATCCCATACCTATCAGCCTTTTCCTGAGCCTCTTAGCCACATCTCACTCTTAAAATGTCATCCTAGGGGGCTGGAGAGCTCAGTGGTTGGGAACACTGGCTGCACTTCCAGAGGCCCAGCATGGCAACTCATGGCTGTCTGTAACTGCAGTTCCAGAGGATCTGGCACCCTCACCCAGACATATATGCAGGCAAAACATCAATGCGTCTAAAAGTAAAATATTTAAAAAATAGAAATATAAGATGCCATCCTGGTGCCTGCTTTTCTCTCACATTTCTGCTCAGTGTTTTGAAATTCACTGCCATCTGAAGTCTCTGGTAGGCTTCAGTGGTGCTGAGTGTCAAGTCTGTAGGTATCACCAAGGCCTGGAGCAAACTTTAAAAGGTTAGGGAGCCAGTCAGCTTGGGCTAAGTGATTTGAGGGCAGGGCAGGGCACGAGACATTAAAAGTTAAGAAAAAGAAAATGCCAGGAGGATGTAATTAGCAGCGGGCCGCCTCAGATGCCTGTCAAACCCACAGATTTGGTGTACAAGTCTATGGGAGTCTGTGTGACATTCTTACTCAGACATTTAGAAAAGTGATAGCAAGTATTCTGGGATGTGCAAGTCTCTGCGAAGGCTGCGGATGGAATTTAACTGCAAGGAAATCTTTAGAAGGGGCAATGAGAAAAAAAAAAAAATAGAAATGAGGCAGCCAGAAAGACTAGCTTTGGGCTGTGGTAGATGACACTGGCTTGATTTGACTCTAGCACGTTTGCCAATTGACCACACCTTGTTTCATTCTTCACTTTCTTCCCTGGTCACCACACCCTGCAGCTTTTCTTAGCCAGGCCCTTTTTCAGTTTCCTTCCCTTCTCACCTAGATTGTGGTGTCCCAGCGTTCACCTTTGGGCCTCGTCCTCCATGGACTTGAACTCATCCCAAGGCTTGCTTTCTTTCTTTCCTTCTTCCTTCCTTCCTTCTTCTTCTTCTTTCTTTCTTTCTTAAGTTTTTTTAAAAAATGTGTTTGCATAATGGCTTATGCCTTTAATCCCAGCATTTGGAGGCAGAAGCTGGTGGATCTCTGTGAGTTCAAGGCCAGCCTGGACTCCATGGTGAATTCCAGGAGTGCCAAGGCTATGTAGAGAGGCAGTGTCTCAAAAAAACAAAGTGTTTGTGTGTAAGCTTTTGTGAGGACTTGCTTACTCTATCTTGGCAGAGTTTGGCCGGCAACTCTGCCTGCATCCAAGCTTGCCCATTTTTAGGCAGAATTCTGTCTGTGGCAGAAATGAGGACATTTTGCCTAGTGGCTGATTTGCTGCATTTGAAGCCGTCCCCATAGGGAGGTTCTTTGAGGTAGGCTGGGTGTTGGCAGGAGTTAACCTTTTGATGGCTGGGCCTGGGGTTCAGCACCTCAACCCACACCCAAATGGCACTGGTGCTGCTAGCCTTAGGCCTTACCTCTTGGTTCCATGAGACGTCCTCCCTCTTTTTAAAATAACAGCAAGATATATTTCACATTTGGCCTAACCTTACAGTGAAAGTTTTCTTACAGTGTAAGAAAAATGGAATATCCTTGCCTCTGAAGAAAAGCAGAATGTGATTGCAGGAACTATGGTTTTAGTAACTCCCAATTTCTGTGTATACCTCTGGTTTTACTCCCAGCACTAAGCAAGGAGTTATCTTTGGGATTTGAACTTATATTGTTCTGGAATATGAGACTAGGAGATTGCCTAAAAGCAGCATCTGATCTTGATGAATATTTCCCTGGAGTGAAATATTTACTGGTCAGTTTGAGGGAGTTCTGTTTATTAATTCAAAGAGACTTGGGACAGACATTCCCTGAAAATAGGTTCTATTGTATGATTTTTGTTTGTTTGTTTGCTTCTGTTTTCTGAGACAGGGTCTCTCTGTGTCACTCTGTCTGTCCTGGAACTCACTCTGTATGTAGACCAGGCTGGCCTTGAACTCAGAGATCTGCCTGCCTCTGCCTCCCAAGTGCTGGGATTAAAGGTGTGTGCCGCCGCCAGCACCTGGCTCTATGATTCGTTGCTAATGGTAAGAAATGGTTTTAAAGTATGTAAATCGGACAAGGAAATGCTTGTTTTGTTGTCATGGCTCCCTAAACACACTGTAACTCAGAGAAATCTTGAACCCATGGTTTCCTGTGTCAGGCTGAGTGCTGGAGCAGGTATGCACTGCCGTGCTTAGCAAGAAATATTTATCAACAAAAAATGACAGTGTGTGCTATTTACAAATCTAGGACTTACTTCAAAATGTATTTCCGAATGTGAAATATGAACTACGATGAGTATGTGGAGTTGCCCAGTCCTCCTCCCACTCCCTCTCCTTTCACCATGTATTACTACTGTATACTTATCACAACTAGCCAATTTTGATACATTATTGTTAACTAAAGGCCTTGTTTTATTCTGATTTATTTGGGTCTACAATCCTAAGATACCACATTACATGGGAGTGCTTTCTTCCTTAATGTTTTTAATTTATTCTTTGGAAATGTCGTACATGTACATAATGTATGATCATATTCACTCCCCTACCACTTCCCAGCTTTCTCAGGACCCCTTAACCCACTTCCCTCCTGACTCAGTAACCTTTTAAAAAAATAATAATATCAATATTGTTATTACTATTATTATTATTGTTGTTGTTGTTGTTATAACCTCCTGAGTCCAACTGACCATATAGACATGGGTGGAGTCCATGCACTGGAATGTGCACAGCCTTTCAGTGGTCACATCCTTAAAGAACTGTGACCCTCTCTCACCAGCCCTCAGCTGCCGATAGGGCCTCAGTGAGGACTCCGTCCCCATCCGCGTGGCTTTCGTGTCTCCTTCATCCTTCTATCATGTGACAGTTTCTAGTTCTTCATGTTTTCATTGATACAAAGAATACCAGGAAGCCAGGTGTGGCGACACACGCCTTTGATCCCAGCAGAAGCAGGCAGATCTCAGAGTTCAAGGCCAGCCTGGTCTATAAAGTGAGGCCAGGGCAGCCAGGACTATTACACAGAGAACCCACCTTGAAAAACAAAACAAAACAAAACAAAACAAGAATACTAGGCAGCTGTGTTGTAAACTTCCCCACTAGTTGAATTTCTCTGGTGCTACTTTTCTGTCACTGTGAGGTTCTGGGACGAAGGCCGTGGCAGCAAGTGCCTTCCTCACCCTGTCATGTATTGAGGTACATGCTGTCATGACGTCATGGTGGAGTCAGCCTTGAGCAGGGCCAGGGCTCTATCTGCCAGCTCTCCCTACTTTGCATCCTCTGTACCTCCCCCACTTCTGTTGCTTAGAAGCCAGCATTTCTTCCTCTTGACTGGGCAGAATTAACTCCACCTCCTTGAGGGTAACATCTAGATAAATCATTTGAAATTCACTTGTGAGGAGATTTTGACTGTTCTGCATTCATTTATTAAGAAGACCTTTGTTTATGTAAATATAAACTCAGATATTTAATGCTTTGTCTAGCAGTCTGATATGTTTGTGTATCTTGCTGCTCAGAATGTCCCAGTGTTGGCCACTGGGCCAGATGACCTCTGTGACCCTGTCATGTGCCTTTTCTCTATAAGCAATTTCTTACTTTCTGGCATTTAGTTATGTATTTCTTGTCTCAGCCTTAAAGTTCAGTACTTCTCCAAGGAACCCTGGTCTGTTTGGATTTTTGTTTTGTTTTGTTTTTTGTTTTTGTTTGTTTGTTTGTTTTTTATTGAGAAGGCTTGTTTTTACACCCAGACCACCCAACCATCCACTCACTCAATTAGTGACGACTATATTCTACTCTGATGCTGTCATTGGACCAGAAGCCGGACTTACAGCGGGGAAGAAAGCAGATAAAACCCCTGCTTAACCTAGGGGCTATGAAATAGCCAATTACTACTTAATTAGAACTTTGATACATTCTCTGCAGGGAAAGGAAGGAACAACTGGCAGAGATTCAAAATAACTCAAGTCTGTGGTTGGAGAAAGTCCCGTGAGCGGCTGATATTTAGGGAGAAGCCAGAAGATGAGAAAAAAAGAAGTCATTTAAAGAACAGATTGAGGAAGATTTCTAGACTATAGCTTAGTAGGTCAGAAGTTGCTGTTCAAAAAAAGGAATAGGGTTGGCAAGATAGCTCAGTGGGTAAGGGCACTTGGTGCCAAGCCTGAGTTTGAGCCCTGAGACCTAAGTGTTGGAAAGAGGAAGTTGTCCTCTGGCCTGCACGTGCCTGCCTACATACACATTTGAGCATGCACAGATGCACAAACATAGTAAATTATATTTTAGCTCATAGATGGAGCAGATGTTGGGGTGGGCCAACTCAGAGTCCTGGATCTGGCCCTGGATGGTCAGCCCGCCAGCTCTCCTGTACCCTCACCACTGGGTCCAGCCCTCCAGCACCGCCCTGGCTAGCTCACCCAATGCAAGAGGCAGGGCCAGCTCTCCTGCTTTCATGCCCTGGGGTCACTCACCTGCACCCATGCCACCAGGGGCCAGGTCTACTGTGCTGACCAGATGAGGTTCAGGGCCCCCTCTCCCAAGTGCTGCAGCTGGCAAGGGGTGGGGTCAGTTTGTTTCTTTTTAAATTACATTTTTTTAAATATGTGTAAGTGGGTGTGCCAGTTGGTTCACCATGTAGATCCCAGGAATTCTGGTTATTGGGCTTGGCAGCAGGAACCTTCAACCACTGAACCATTTCACCCACCCCAAATTAGATGGTTTTAAACAGGAGAATAATGGATGTCTTAGAAAGATCTTTTCTGTTATTGTGTGAGAAGGGACAGAAGAGCAAAAGGCAGAGTAAGTGCCTTTTTTTATCATAGTCATGTGAGAGGTCACCAGCACTTGTTCTCTGAGCCACTGGAACATGCCTGGAGCACAGGCAGCCTGGAGTGCTACACAGGTCCTGACTGCTGACCAATATTTATCATATGACTAGGTTACCCAGCACTAGTAAAAAGGGAAAGAAATCAAGTCATACTTGGAAAACAGCAAGCCTTGCTGATAGACGGGGTGTGGAGGAATTGAGGAAAGAAGTGGTTCCCTTACACACATAGCCCATTACACTCATCTGAGCTTTCTCACCTTTGAGCTACAGAGGGGTTGATCTTTAGCCATCAGTCATATTGGCCAGAAGTGGAAACAACAATTTTCAAGAGAAACTGTGATTGAGTAAAATCTCAGTTCTCTTCACAGATTTCCAAACCCGTATGACTTATAAGGTATGATGTCAGATGTCTAAACTTCTGGGGCAGTCCTCTGCCTGCAAATAAGAGGCCTAAACCGTTGGAACTCAAGGCTCTGTCCCAGCTCTGGTAAAGAAATCATTGTTCCACAGAAACTTCTGCCTGACTTTACATTATATGACCTTCCTTGACGCTGTTCTTGTCGCTACTGCTACCCAGAGCCTGCAGCTGACTGTCCACCCCCCCCCCCTTACTAGTGTTCTTTGCAGAGGACAGTGTCTTTTACTTGTTCCTGCCATAGGACTTTTGGAAGAGCATTGCCTTCATCTGAGCTGAGCTGAGATGAGGCAGAAAACTGAAGAAGCCAGATCTCAGGAATAGAGAGATGGGGTTGGGTCTGAAGCAGGAAAGGCATGTGTTTCCCCCCAAACTAATGACAGGTGTCACAGGACTGGCTTCTGGCTGACTGAGAAGCCAGGCAGCATCCAGATGTTACTGGGCTTTGGCAGTGTTTTTACTGGTTCTCAGTTTTGGGGTGACAGAAACTCAAATTGTCTAAGTACACTAGGAGATTGCTTTTACTTATATTCTGAAAGCTTGAAGCCCCACTAGTGCTTGGGTACCAAGTCTGTGTGCTAGCTTGGGTCCTCAGGCTGACATTTTTAGCACAAACTATAGTTTAGGGGATGTGGACTTTGAGTTCTCTGCTCATCCAACAAAAGAGAGATCGCCCCCTCTAGTAAGACAACTGAGAACCAGGGATGCTTGTTCGCAGAAAAGCTAGCAAATGTTCCCTCAAACCTCATTGGTCAGAATGGAGCCAGTCACCTGTCCTGATGCTCACTGTGATGGGCGTCACTGGCACAAGTAGAGAGGAGCTTCCTCAAAGGCTGATGGAGAAGTGGGTGGTGAGGAGGTAACCCTCTGAATCCTAACTGCACCAACCTCACTACTGTGGTACAGGCCAAGTTAGATCAGGAGCAGCACAGACGTAGAGAGAAGTGTCTTTCCTTCTTTTTTGTCTGGGGAGGGGAACAGGTCTCCTTGGGTAGAGCAGACTGGCCTTGACCTTGTCAGGATCTTCCTGGCTCTCCCAAGTGCTGCTGGGTTTACATGGCCACCCACCTTTCCTGGTGGTGGATAAAACTCTTTCTGTTCAGAGCCCCCAACTCTGCCTGTTTCCAGCTAAGTCACCTCTTCAAGTCCCAGTGTCTTCATCTGAAAAAATGTGACTGATAGCCAGACTTGTTGGCTCATGCCTATAATCCGAACACTTGGAAGGTTGAGGCAGGAGGACTGCCGTGAGCTCCAGGCCAGCCTAGGCTACAGAGTGAGCACTTCTCCATAAAACAAAACAAAACAAAAAACCAAAACACCCCAAATGTAAGTGGTAACCCCTCAGTAAGATCAAATTCATATATTAAAATACATGTTTGGCCCAGCACTTAGGTGGCACAGGCAGACAGACCTGTTTGGTTTCAAGGCCAGCCTGGTCTACATAGGGAGTTCCAGGTTAGCCAGAGTTATGCTGTGAGACTCTGTCTACAATCAACAGGAAGAAAAAAAGTACTTACAGGGTGTGTTGTGAAAGTGTATAAGATTATATATTTGAAAAATAAAAATCAGATATGAAGTATTTTTGTCGTGGTTATTAATGTCACATAGAATTGCTGAAGCCAGCAGTGAGGGTCATTTGTACCCCACAGGACAGCGAGCATAAGGGAACTGGCCCTGGCAGAGTCAGGCATGTCAGGGCTCATCCGTGTCTTCACTGCAAGGCAGAGGGCTCACTGGTTCAGAACCGAGCTTAGGCAGCAGGTGTTCAGGGCTGGGGGCGGGGGGTAGAGTTTCAGCTTGGATTTTTTTCTATGAACTCTTCAGGTTATTAAGATGTTGACCCTGTTCTCTTGTTTGAGAGCCGGTTTCATTTGTAATGACACAGCACCATCGTGCCATTCCTTGATTTAGTCACTAGAACCAAAACTGAAGTGTGGCTGGTTTCGTGTTGTTTTTATAGCACTTAGTACAGAGAACAACAGGCCCATGTGAAAACAGATGTATTTGCTATCTATCTCTTCCTCTTCATCGGCTGACTCCCAGACTCACAGCCCATCTCTGCCATAGCCTGAGCCTCAGTTTTGGTTCTTGTGGCTGCTCTTTCCAGGGCTAGGGGCATCCTTTTTTTTTTTTTTTAAAGAGGAAAAGAGTCTTGCCATCCTCCCAAGCCTTTCACAGTTTGGAAGGGAGTATCAGAGAGAGAGAGAGAGAGGGAGGGAGGGAGGGAGGGAGGAGAGAGAGAGAGAGAGAGAGAGAGAGAGAGAGAGAGAGAGAGAGAGAGAGAGAGAGAGAGAGAGACCCTTGCTGCCCATTATGACCACCCAGGAGGGCTCTTGTTCGATGGGGCCACTTAAGTATGAAGGCCTCATGATGCTGAGCCAGAACAAGAGTTATAGTTAGTTCTCTGGGGGGGGGGGGAGGATATCATCTCAATAATAACAATAAAGTTCTCATAATAAAATCGTAGTCTCAGGCTGGAGAGATGGCTCGGCTGTTAAAGGCCAGGCTCCCAGCCATAAATAAAACCGTAGTCTCCTCACAGAAATCTTGTCATTGGAAGTGTTTCCATAATCAGGTTTAAAAGTGAGTGCTTACAAATAAAGAAACAGAAATGGGCTAAGGCGGGAGGTAAATTAGCAAAGTGCTTATCTAGCACATGATAGGCCCCAGGGTTTGATCCCCAGCTCTGAAGAAAGCAAGCATGGTGTCACAAGGCTGTAATCATAGTGTTTGGAAGGATCAGAAGTTCAAGGTCACACTGAGTTTGAGGCCAGCCTCAGTGATACAGATATTCTAAAAAACTAAACATAAACATCTAGTCCTCAGATTCAAGAATCACAGAACGGAGAACCCCAAGCTAACTCCCACGTAATAGCCCCTTTTGTGCTCAGGATCCCCTGCATATAAAATACAATTAATAGGAAATGCCTCACAGGGTGAAAGAAAAGTTACCTGAGCAAGTAGCATTCAAAATGCCTGAGAGAGCACCTGGCACAGAGTTTGCACTCTGCAAATGTTGGCTGTCCGTGCCTGGGGATGTAACTCGGTTGGTGTGTGCTCACCTGGCATTCATAAAGCTCCAGGTTCCATCCCAGCTCCACGTAAACCAGGATGCTGTGCCTCCGTCCCAAGCACCGCAAACCAGGGCACTGTGCCTCCGACCTGCAATCCCGTTTTGGGAGTTGGAAGGATCAGCTCAGAACCATCCTGTGCCACTCAGTAAGTTTGAAGCCAACTTAGAATGCATGAGACCCTGTCTTGAAAAACCAAACAAACCCATACATTTTAGGTGTCATTGTCATTCATGTTTTTGTCAGCTATACACACACACAACTTAAACACATACACACACACACACACACACGCGCGCGTTTACCTCCAGGTGTCATTGTCATTCATGTCTTTGTCAACTACACACAAGCACACACACACGCCCCCCCACGCATGCACGCATGTGCATGCGCACACATACACACGCGCACACACACACACACACACACACACACACACACACACACGACTACCTCCAGTCTCCTTCAATACCTGCCCACCCTCCATCAAGTGCAGTTACTCTGTACCTTGGACCTCAAGCTGTCCTCTGAAGAGTCTGTCTGTCCTGTCCAAGCCAACAGATGAGGGTAAGCCTTGCTTCCATGCAAGCTGGTCCCTGCGCGATCTGTCTACTAACCAATGTTTGTTGCTTTTTAATGGTAATTATAATTCCTGGGGGATGTGTGCTAATTTTAAAAGCGTTTTTAAAGGACAAACACCATATTTATGCTGAGCCAGCTCACCAGGAGATGGGGATTAGTGGCTGTAGCTCTCCATTTTGGTTTTGTTATGCTATCTTCAGGCCCACACACTGGACCCACTTGGTCCAGTTGTCCATGTTTTCCTATTTGACTAAATTGTTTACCTTAACCCTGCATTTAAGAAAATTCTGACTAAGAAGAGACTTGATACCCTATGAGCGTATACAGGGGGAGGAAGTCCCCCTCAGGAACAGTCATAGGGGAGGGGAATAAGGGGAAAATGGGAGGGAGGGAAGAATGGGAGGACATAAGGGATGGGATAACCATTGAGATGTAACAAGAATAAATTAATAAAAAATTAAAATTAAAATAAAAAAAAAAGAAAATTCTGTGATGTTGTCAAGACAGCCACTTTCCACTTAATTTTTTTTTCTCTTATTTCATCTTCCATGATTATTTTCTGACTTTATTCTGTCTCAGCGGCCTGAATAACACTGACTCACTCCTGAGAGGGCCCTGCCAGGCACATGACTCTCTCTGGGCCATCCCTGTTGTCTCCAGAAAGCCTGCGGGGGGTGGGGGGGGGGAGGCTTTCTGTCTGAATTTACCTCAGGCCTTGAGCAAGTAGAGACAGATTTTAAGGTGAGGGATGGCTTCGCCCCTGGGGCCGGGGTCTGAGGGCGATGTGTGAGGAGTGACAGTGAGCCTGGATGCCACTCTCTTGCTGGGTCAGGACGTTTCCTCAGGAATAACGTCTTGTCTCCGCACCTATCTCACCGGTGTGCCTCTTCGTCTGGTTTCTTCCTCCTCCCCAGTCTTCTGTGCCTGCTTTCCCCTTTCCTGATCCCCTGCCAGGCCACCCTCCCCCAGCTTGTCTTTGTTGCCTTCCCTCCTCTTACTCTTGCTTGGTCCTCTGTGTATCTCGAGTCGGTTTCTGTTCTCCCCCCCTCGTTCTTTTTCTTTCACTTTCCCCCACCCACCAGTCCTCCTTACCAATGTCATCATGACTTACAGTGTGGGAACATGGGACTTGGCGTCTCCCACATTACCCAGCCGACTACGGATTCCATGTGATCAGCATTCTTTCCCTTTGCTTCTAGAACAAACCTAATGCTCCCCGAGGACCAGCCTTCTCTGAGCCCTGCTTCCTGCCCATTGCAGAGGGCAAGGCTAGAACAGAAATCCCCCACAGTGCCTGGCAGGAGCTGTTGGGCAGTGTGAAGTGGGAATGACCCCAGTCGCCCCTCAGGCCAGCTTCCCTCTGAAACACAAGGGTTGGGGGGGGGGGGGGGGGTGGGGGAGGGGCAAGGGGGGGGGGGTGGGTAGACCTGAAAGGACTGACAGGGCTGCAGGGAAGATACTGGGCTGTGTGTATAACAGAGAGCAGAGTTTCTAGTGATGACTTATGTAACTGTCTTTATAGTCGACAAAACTCAGCTGAAACATCCAAGTCAAATGAACATGGTCCCAGTCATATGCAGAAAAAAAAAACAAAAAAAACAAAAAACAAAAAACAAAAAAACCTCTTCCTTTTTCCTCCCCCAGCCCCACACATGCAGGCTTGTGCAACCAGTTCTTATATAAAAGTTTGCCAAACAGTCCAACTTGAAGTCAGCTCTGGGATGTCTTGGATGCATTATACCTCCCCTTCAAAGGTCAGCTGTCACCCAGACCAGCTAGAGTTATTATGGTAGACATTTGATTTGGATATTTGGATGTTGGAGTTGGAGAGGGGAGCCACGCCAAGGCTGCTGGGAATGGCACCTTCTTAGACTCGGGTTCACAAGGCAAGGAACGTTGTGTATGTCTTACATGCAGACCGGATTTGGTGATTCGAATGGCATTGTCCCTTTGTGACTGTGGTAAAGATGGAAATAAAGCCTCTCTCTGTCTCAGTGGGTGGGTTTCTGCCATGTACTCTGCCCACTGCTGCTTTGCTACCTTGGCCTGTTGCAGCAGCCTGGGGCGTCTGCTGCAGCCAGCACCCAGCCAACACAGTGAAAGTGATCTTTGCTCTCAGCTCGGATTGCCTACAGGCCTCTGCAGGCATCTCCTGCCCTAGCCTGCTTGCAGAGGCCATCGGAGCCAGGCTCCACAGGCTGGCTGAGGGAAGAGTGAGCCAGGGCTCTTGACATCTTTCCAAGTTCCAGAAAGGAACTGCACCTAATCCTGCATCTCCTTCCTTTCTCTTCAGGTGCAGGTGGTTAAAGCTCCCCTCCCATGGTTCTGCTGTACTGGGAAGCTTCCTTCCCAAAAGTGCCAGGGGTGGGGCCTGACTAAAGATGATTGAGTTGTAAAAAAAAGGGGGGGCGGCGGTCAGCCACCTTTTACTCTCTTTGTTCTGCTGTGGGATGCTGGACACAAAGGCCCTTGGCAGTGCTACCCTGTCAGTCTCCAACTTGCCTATCCAAAGAACCGAGAGCTGAAACATTCTCCTGTTCATTTTCAAGTAGCCGGTCTCATATTCTGTGACAGTGGCTTAATGAAACGAATGCACCGCCCATGGCTGCACCTTCCCGTGACACCTGCAGGAAAACAGCCACAAACTAACAGGCCCCAGGTTCGCAAAGATCTTGCAGTTGCCCCTAAGGCCCAGTCAGTCCTGGTGCTGAGAAGGTGTGTAATGTTTATAGACTGAATGCACAGGTAAATATGGCCCGAAGGAAAAGGAAAAAATAATGAAAATCTTGCTGTGTAGGAATGAAGTGTTTTGTTTTGTTTTGTTTATTTATTTCAACACAATTCAAAAAGAACTATTTCTAGGGGATGGAGCAATGGCTCAGCAGTTCAGAGCACTGGGTGCTATTCCAGAAGACCGAGGTTCAACTCCCAGCATCCTCGAGGCAGTTCACACCTGTTTATGACTCCAGTTCCAGGGGATCCAACACCCCGCCAAAGACATACATGCAGACAAAACATCAGTGCACATAAAATAAAAATAAATATTAGAAGAAGAAGAAACGAGGAAGGAGGAGGAGGAACAGGAGGAGAAGTGCTGCTCAGGAGGCAGAGGCAGGTGGAGCTCTGTGAGTTCAAGGCCAGCCTGCTTTACAGAGTGAGTTCCAGCACAGCCAGGGCTGCGCAGGAGAAACCCTATCTCAAAAAACAAAAAGAACTATTTCTAGAAACCTGTAGCTTTCATTGGTATGCACTGGAGCGCACCAGTCTACCTCTTTAACTTCTCTTATATCAGAACTAAATGTGTAATATGGCCTGGACTGAGTATTTATCATAGGTTCCTTTCAATTTCTTTTGAAAGTTTCAGAGCTGAGTTTCCTAAGGACTTTATTCTGGACCTATGAAGTGCAAGAAAAAAAGAAAAAAAAGAAATCTTTTAACCTCCATTTATATTTTAATCTGAAAAAATAAGAAATTGATCTTTAGGAGGAGGAGGAGCAATATGTGACTAACATTTACTGACCCGCCCACAAGTATACTATCTACAGCTTATAAATGAGTATAAGTGTGATGCAGATGCAGGCTCAATTTCTTTAGTTAGTTGATATGATCAAACACGTTTGCTGCGACTTCTGCTTCTGGCCAATATGGGGTAACAGATCAAATTCCTCTTCCCTCTTGCAACAATGTCCACAAGAAAAGCAGACAGAAGACACAGAATACTTGTTTTCACAACACTAGACCTCACAGTAAAGAACGGTGCTCCCGGAGAGCTAGGGAAGGAATGAGAGGCCCCTGACTTGCCTTCACTTGTTAGGAGGTACTCACGGTGCGTAATCAGTGGTATGTGTGTTTTGTTTTTAAAGTTTGGCACCTTTTTTTTTTTTTTTAAACTAGACTGTAAAGTCTTTGAGGCTGGCTGTCTTGGGCAGCACACCCCCATCATGCAGTCATCACGAATTGTTTGCTGAACAACCATTCACTTCCTTAAAGCCTGAGGCTCTCCCGGGGTGCAGCGTGGTAAGATCAGAAGTGACGGGATGTTGGAGCTCAGTGCATCATAGAGTGTGTAGTCTGCTCCCTTATTGCACAGATGAGGAGACAGGTCCAAGCCGTGCTATAACTTGTCAAAGCCACACGGGCCCCTCAGTGGTGAGAATTAGTGGCAATTGTCTTCTCTGTACACCATGCTCAAGAAGTCAGCAAGGCAGAGCCTCTAGCTGCGTGGTATCTTCTTTAGGAGGCTGATTGGACTGTTCACAGAACAGGGGTATGGCGGAGCACTAGAAGTTAAGGTAGCGCGTTCAGAAGCAGACAGGTGCTGAGAATAACTGTGGACAGGGCCACCGTTAGAATTCAGACCTGGGAGGTCTCCCAAAGGCACACGTTGAAGGATTGGTTCCCAGGTTATGATGTATTTCCTTGCCTCAAAAGGAACAGGGCCAATGGGTTATCGACTGAAACTTGAAAACGATAAGCCAAAATAAACCTCTCTATAAGTTAATTATTCCAGGCATATGTTACAGTAATGGAAAGCTGACTGTCACAGCAAGCTAGGGTCAGAGGGATGGGCGGACACTGCTCAGTTCTAGAAAGATATTGGAGGAACTTGGAGGCCTCAGTGCAGAGGCCAAAGCAGGGGGGAGGGGGGGAGGGAGCGCATTTCTAAAATGAGCCCAGAGATTCCTGGGGTCTTTGAAGGAGAAGTTGGACTCTAGATCAAGGTTAAGCGTTTCCTAGAAACTTTAGAAGGCCACACAGAGTGATCAAAGGCTTAGGGCCTGTCCTTGGCCAGCCATTGCTCCCAGCACAGTCCTACGAGCTGGATGGCTCTCCCGGGAGCTGGAAAGGGTGTGATCATACGGAGAAGGCCCTGTGGCAACTCTACCCACTGCCTCAACCCTTGGCTGGGCTCTCTCTGGAGTCCACATAGACAGGAAGTAGTGCCCCAGGCAGAGCCAGCTTGCCTGTCAGAGATGGAGCACCGTCAGGTCATAGGATGTGTTCTGGCACAGAAAGCCCTGCCTACTCAGTATGGAAAGAACCCTGACAGTGTGTTCCCATGAGGTAAAGCAAAATCTGTGCATCAGTTCTGATTGCTTTCTGAAGCCTGGTTCACATTCAGGCAGTTCCAACTCCATCACTTCTCAAAAAAGGGTTTATCCCAGAGTTTTCTGGGAAGTGGAAGCTGTCATCAAATCCTTCCCCCTTGGGTTTTTTTTTTTTTTTTTTTTTCCTGAATTCAAACCATTGCCAGCTCCTCAAAGCCCTTGAAAGGCAGCCTGGTTCTTTCGAAGCACTTTGTCGGGACTCAAAACTTCTAAGACACGTCAGTGAGTCTTGAGAGTTCTGAGACTATCCCGTGCGGGGAGCAGACTGATGCCACGGTGACCACCCAGCAGAGGTGTGTGTGATGTGTGGGCAAAATTTCATGTATGAGTTATTTCACAGATTATTTATTTATTTATTTGTTTATTTTAGAGTGATATTTGCCTCACCGAGAATCGGAAGAGTCTGGAAGCAAATGGAGATTTAAATGTGGGGGTGGGGGTTGCTTCTCCACTCTAGAAACACCACAAAATTCCTCTAGAATGGAATCTAATGAGAGGTCCTGCAGCTTGACGGGGTCCTCTGAGCACGGATTGGTATCTGAGCCCTAGCCAGTTTTGGTTGGATCTCCTGAGGCTCAGAGCCTCACTTGGGAAGGGGGTCTTTGAACAAACTCAGCACCCAGGATCCCGCCCAACAGGCTGTGCTCCGCTGGGCTTTGCTCCCTGGCAGCAGGGTGTCACTGAGCAGAAGCCACAATACAGGAGAAAGGCAGGTTACCAGCATCAAAGTGGGCTTTATGTGTGCCAAGTAGACTGAGCAGCCCAGAGCTGTTAGTCTCCGATTTATAACCCAGGAAAGACTGATTTAGGGTCATTGTCTTGTTTGCTTGGTCTTTGGTGTTTTGTTTCACTTTCTTTTGTTTTAATTTGAAGTGCACAGGACTGAACACTGGGTTTGATCCAAAGTACTAAAAATCAAATAAACAAGTAAAATCAGTATTAATAATAAAGGAAAAGAGCCTAGTCATCTTATTCTCTCAGGTACTGGCAGTCACAGGACCAGTCAGAAGTACAGTGGGTTCCAGATGCAAACCTGAGACCCTCTGGGTCAACACTGAGCTCTGTGCTAGCATCTGTACTATGGGGGTGTACACACTTTGCTTTATCCATTTTCTTCCTTGTGAGAGGCTGTCCTTGCGGGTCTTAGCCTAACCCCGTCTGCTCAACAGCCAAAGCCCTTACCTGCTTCAGTGTCCTTGAGCAGCACTGTCGACCTTCCTGAGGGGCTGTGCAGCCTATATATCACTCCCACCAGACTCTGAACTGACCCCAGCATGACCACATATAAATGGTTCCCTCGGCCCTTGGTGGTGCCATTGGCTGGGCCACATTCCCTCCCCCCACTCTATGGATCAAAAGCCCAGCGCAGCCTTTGCTTACAGAGATCTTTCTTCCCTAAGTGAGCCTGCTGCCCACACTCATTTTTGGGTCCTTCACCCACTCCCCAAGCCTTTCCATCATCACCCCACCTCCCCTTACTGGCGCCTCTCCTTCAGGAATTCTAGGCTCCTCCCAATTTTACAAGAATGCCCAAGCTTTCCCTAGTCACAGGGCAGTCTCTGTCCACACCGGAGAAATGCAGTGGCCTTGTCACTCTTCCTGTGTAGGATTGGCTTTGTCCACTCCTCTCCAGGCAATGACTGCAACTTATGTACAAGGTGATATGGCAGGCAGAAGTCAAAGATGGACTCACGCCTCCCCTGTGGACCTTCCCGAACCTGTGATGGGCTTTACTCCTGTCTTTGGGTTGTGTTTTACAGCACAACTGACTACCTATAAGAAGAAGACAAAGAGCCGGGTGGTGATGCAGTTCTCAGGAACCAGAGGCAGGCAGGTCTCTGTGAGTTCAAGGCCAGCCTGGTCTACAAAGTTAGTTCTAGGATATCCAGGGCTACACAGAGAAACCCTGTCTTGAAACACACACACACACACACACACACACACACACACACACACACACACACACACACACACACCAGAAAGAAAGAAGGAAGGAAAGAAGGAAGGATGGAAAGAAAGAAAGAAAGAAAGAGAGAGAGACTGGTTTGATGGGCCTGATCTAACTATATTGGGGACCTGAGCCCCAGGAAGATAAGGAACCAGACTCTATGAAAAAGAGCTAAAAGTGTGTGTTCTCCCCACCCCACCCCCACCCGAGTCCATCCAGACAAATTCTATGGCCAATTTTATCAAAGAGAGGAGAAGGCCAGGCCATATTATTTCAGACTTAGGACTTCATAGGGCAAAGAACTAATAAAAACTGTTGTTCTTAATCCACCAGGTTGTTGGTGATATGTTGTGTAGCAGTGGCATCGCTATATTTTTAATCATGTTGGAGTTATGAGCTGTTTTCTTTTAGACAGAGTCTCCCTGTACAGTCCAGGCTGGCTTCCATCTTGCCATCACCTTGGGCTTCTGAGGACTGAATTACAGGCACGTGTCACCATTTTTTAAATCTTTTTCCTGGTCCCGGAGGCTTAGGTGATAGGCTATGGTCTTTGTAGGCTACAGATATCCAGCAAGTTGGAGGAAAGTTGGCAACCCGGTTCAGTGGGGGTGTCACTCATGTCCGGCTGAGGCAGAGATGAATTTGGCCTTCCAGGGCCTGCTGTGTTCTGCTTTCTCCTTCCTCAGAGGCTCCGCCCCTGCGATGAGAACAATGTATAAAGGGCCTCATGTAGGGGGTGTGGAAGGAGGGGGAGACATTGAACAGAATATGTTGGTAAAGATCAAGAGTCAGGAATTACACCTTGTGGTGGAACCAGATCCCTCCAGGGTGGCCCTCGTGTTCCTTGAAGACTGGCTAAGGCTTGCTTCAGGGAAAAAGCTAGAAAGCGAGATGTTGAGATGCTCAGGGTGGTCAGCCATTTGACAGCGTGGGCTAGGATGAAAACCTACCTGGGTCCCCAGTATGAAGGCTCTTGACTGAGAGGCAGCATGAAGTCTGGAATGGTTTGGAAAGGAATGAGGGTCCATGAAAAATCTGGGCGCTGAGAGGATAGAATCAAAGCAAAGTGAGCACGTGAGGTGGACTGAGGTGAAGGCGCAGGAGAGGAGGCTTCTGTGTAGACAGAGGATAGAGTGAGAACCATCATAGTAGCTTTGCAGTGGGGACAAAAAAGGAAATGACATCACAGCCATGGTGTATATAGACTTTTGAGTGACACCATAAGCACAACTCCATCTCTCAGTGTGGCCTTCCTCCATTCAGCTCAGTACTGTCATCGCCACCAAGTGCCCAAAGGACAAAAGCCACTGCGTTTGAGGAGCTGACAGTGACTAATGCCAGGCAATAAATGTCGTCTTTTGTTGCTGTTGTTGCTGCTGCTGCTTTTGTTTTGTTTTTGAGACAGGATTCTCTGTGTAGCTCAGGCTGTGTTGGAACTTTCTGTAGACCAGGCTGGCCTCGGACTCAGCGATCCATCTACCTCTGCCTCTACCTCCTGAGTGTTGAGATTTAAGGTGGATACCACCGGGCCCTGCTAAATATTAAGCCTTATAAGGATGGGCCTAAAGAAAGACAGCCTCTGGTGGGAGAGATAGAAGCCAGCTGCAGCCATAGGGCCTTCAGGGAAGAATGGCATGGGGTGGCTGATTTCCTTGATTTTATTTTATTTTTTTGTTTTTGTTTCGTTTTAACATGAAGTACTCGGGACTGAACAATGGGTTTAATTTAGAGTACTGAACAAAAATTAAGTAAAAAAAAAATAATAATAATGGGAGTCTAGATATCTTGATAATTCTCTCATTTATCGATAACACTTGGCCTTAGCCTGTGATGCACATAGACACGCTCAGCTATGGCCGGTTGTCTCCAGTTCACACCGCTTTTCCAGCTATGGTCAGAGAAGCATTTATTGAGCCCATGTTCCTTAGTTGGGTTGTTCTCGTAGCCACCCTGGTTGCCACGGAACAGTCTTTTGAGCTCTTAGGCACCGGCTCCTGTCGCGCCACTCCCTGGCTGACTGGCTAAGCTATGGAGAGTACACTTCCCAATGGTGACGTTACAGGGTAAAAGACACACAATGTCGCCTTTGTTCATCACCAGACCAGTCAAGGACAGACCAGGCCAGAGAAGGGCTGTTCTTCCTTCCCGCTCGGCTCCGGGTAAGCACACATCTTCCACCCGTACTTTAAAGGCAGACAAATTGTTTTTATCATTTGCCAACACAGCTGAGGATGATTATTAATTAATCAAAAACACTGACTTTTAACTTCCCACGCTCTCTCCAGAGATGCTCCAGTGACAGCCTGCATCTGGACTTCAGAGCTGAAGTGTAGATAGAAGTGGGCACCACGCAGCAAAGACTTGGGTTGGTTTTTTTTTTCTTTTTCTTCCTGGTTTATTCTTCTTAAAACATAACTCTAGCTTAATCCCATTTAGGCAGTAAACTTGATTTTAAGGTGGTCTCATTTTGTGGGGTTTCTCTTGGCCCCTTTATTTGATTTCCTTTGAAACCAGAAATGCTGTGTCAGGGCTTCATGGAAAGGAAAAACGAGTTCAGAAAATATCCTTCTGTTCTCATCAAAAGCTTAAAGCAGAGCGCGCACACGAGCAGTGTGTTCTGGGACTAAGGAAAAGGCATCGTCTTCTCGGCTCCCTGTGCGACCCTGTGGCATTATCGTCCGAGTTCAAGGTCTTGGACGTGAGTACTTTCAGGTCTCCAGAAGCAAATGTGAAATGTTACATTCGAAAGGATCGTCTGAGGTGGTCAGCTGAGGGCTGAGCCAGAGAGCCCATGCCAGTTCCTAAGGTGGCACTGCTCCATCTTTATGGCCATACTGTGGTTTTCAGTACAAAAGAGGACGGAGAAGGCAAAAGACTTACACCTCAGAGCAGAATGGCTGCCCTGCACAACAGGGTGTTTACTGTTGGTTTCAGTGTTCCGGTAGAGGCCAAGAATGAAAACAAAAAAATTGTTTCCCACAACTATGGGAGCAACAGGGATCGGCAGCGGATTTTAAACAAAAGCGCGCCTTGCTTCTTTGTCAACCACTTGCATTTTTCCTGGAGGAGTGTAGGGGAAACATAAGAAAATGTAAACAAAACAAAACAAACCACCTTCCACTTGTCACAGGCCCTGCGCTTCTTGTCACAGCTCTGGTGAAAGACAGAGGAGGAAGCTATTGGAGTGGGTTTAAGATCTTCAGACCACCTATAAAATTTATTCACTTGTGCTCACTTCGGCAGCACATATACTAAAATTGGAACGATACAGAGAAGATTAGCATGGCCCCTGTGCAAGGATGACACGCAAATTCGTGAAGCGTTCCATATTTAAAAAAAAAAAAAAATTCATTCACTCACTGTGGCCCTCCCGGTCACCTGACAAAAATGGCACTGCATGCTGGCTGTCCTGCAGTTTTTTGTTTTGTTTTGTTTTAAGAAGAGCGAAAGATGTAATATGAATAAATTAATAAAATATATTTTTTAAAAAAAGAAGAGTGAAAGCCAATAACAATTGGGATGTGATCTGAATAAATTATTTAAATTAAAAAAAATAAAAGAGAGTAGAGTGAAAGTCTTATGTCATCTCTAAGAACCAGGCGGAAAAATTCAGGAGATAAAACTAATGGAGCCACCTCGTATCTTGACAATATTAAACCAGTGCAGCAGTTCAAAATAGCAAGGCTCCGCCCACTACTTAGCTCTGTAGCTAAGGGCCCGAAGAACAGGTGAATCTGCCTACCTCTGGTTGGTCAGGTGAAAACTTAAGTCACGGGCTAGCCAGCGCCTCTGGCACTTCTGCACATCTCCTGACTGAACAGATGAGTATGAGCAATAGAACTTAAGTGAAATCAGCAAGCCCCAAAGTGAACTTGCTAGAAGCTAGCAGATGGAACCCGGATCTCCTGCGTACACCAGCTCCCTTGCCTATCCAGCTTTTCTCCTTCAGATACAGGGCAGAGGAGACACCAGCCCCAGGGTCCCAGATTCCCTTGGTGACAGTGTTACTGTGCCTGTGATAAACACCCTGATCTGCTTGATTTTACAGCTTATATCATGGAGGGAGGTCAGGGCAGGTTCTCAAAGGCACCAACCTGGGCGCAGGAGCTGATGCAGAGACCATGGAGGGGTGCTGCTTACTGGCTTGCTCTCTGTGGCTTGCTGAGCCTGCTTTCTTATAGCACCCAGGACCACGAGCCTAGGGTTGGTACCACTCATCATGGGCTGGACCCTCCTGCATCAGCCTTCAAACAAAACAATGCACCATGGGTATGCTTATCTGCTGATGGAACATTTTCTCACTTGATGCTTTGTCCTTGAAAATGCCTCTAGCATGTATCAAGTCGACATAAAATTATGAGCACATCAAAGAAAGGAATCGAGTTAACAGTTCTCAGAGCAAGTGTCTGATTGGGCTAGGTTAGAAGGGCCGAGATCTTGCCAGTTCTACTCAAAGACTGGGGTTGTTGCTGGAGTTATGAGGGTGACAATAAGCCAGGTTCTCAGCCACCTGTCTTCAGTATGCCTATAATAGGGACAAACCAGTGACAAGCAGAAACAGTGGGAAGAAGGGCAGAATAAAGGGGTCCAGTGACCTCCAAGTCTGTCCTTGGCCTTCTGACGTGAGGCAGATGTATCAAACCCTTTGAAATTCAGCCGCAACACTGACATTTCCAACAAAACAAAAACAACCTCATTAATGTTTTAAATATGTTTACAGTTTAGTGTTAGGCTGCTCTCATAGCTATACATGGCTGCATGCTGCCTGTGAGGTTGCACACGCTTGGGGAGGGCTAGAGGCATGCATAAATTAGGCAGTCCTGGTCAAGGTGTGGTCCCACCCATCAATGACCCATCATTGTCTTGGCTCCAGTCTCTCCTGCTAGGTGGTCTGACAAGTTGTAAGAATGGTGTGAAATCTCTTCCTGGGAGGCAGGTTTTTCCTCCAGGGCTGGCACCTGCCTTCAGCCTTCCGTGGACATTTTAATCCTTTGGGGGTCTGTTGTTTAACAGTCTTTAACAAGAAGACCTTGGCTTCTGCCAGGGTGTGGAAGATAAGGAGTCTAGATTTGGCCCCTTAGGCATGGAGGGAAGAGTGTTGACTGCACCCAAAGAACAGCACACCCACTCTTCCCTCACTCGCACCCACTCTCTTCTCGCTCACAACCTGAGAGCTAACGCTTTGGTGTTGGAAAACTGACCATTAAAGGAGTTTAGGGCCAGTTGTTAGGCGGGGGTGGGGTGGGGGGAAATACTGAATTAGAATGAACTCTTAGGAAATGCCCAGAGTGTCCGAGTTTCAGTAACATATTTAAAGTGTATAAAATAGCACTGGAAGCAATGAACAGCAGTGAGCTACACTTACTCAGTTTGGAACGGGTGTCTCAAAATCACAGTGGTGTGTGAAGAAAAGCGAGTCATGGGGAAATGCACCCCAGACAATTTTATTTTATATGTGTTTTCTACATGTTTTCAAAAGCATGCAAAAGTGGAAAATATACTTAGGAACACATGTGTATTATAGTACCACCAAGGCAAGAAAATGATAGGCCGAATTTACGAGAGTAGTCACAGAGTATGGTGGCATGACCAGGAATTGACTTTCAGAGGGCGCAGCGCACAGGCTGTCTCGGTTCTGTTGAGCTAAGCAATGGCATTGGCATCTCTTTCATATGCACCTTCCTCATTTGTATATTTTATATCAAACACAGAAATGAATGCTATTAGGCAAGCATTCTTCCATGAGAGCATGTCCTTGGGCCAGGTGATGGCTGCCTGTGATGTGCTCACAAGCTCGAGTGTAGCAGTAAGCAGCTCTGTTATTTGTCAGGTGGCTTTCTGTTTCCTGTCTTTGTGATAACCACCCAACAAGGAAAGTGTTTGGGGCAGTCTGTCAGAACCTGAGTCGAGAGTGCCTGAGGCACAGCGTTTTCTGTGTGCTGGGGCCTAATATCATGAAGCGACAATTATTGGTCTCTGCTTCAAGCTCAACCATCCCAACCATAGAGCGCCCCTGGTCAGCATTTCCCTCACAGCATGACTACAAACTGGCTGACTGCTTCTTCCAAAGCAAGGCATGGAACCGCCACGTGACCCAGGAATTCCACCCCTAGGCATATATCCAGAAAAAAAGAAGATGCACACTTGAACAAAGAGACGTCACTTGTATTCCGTGGCATATGGCAATATCAAAAAGTAGAAGCTGCTCAGACGGCAACCAACACATGAACAGATACACACATGTGGGGTACCGGTAGCCAATACTATAACAACATGGGATGATCTTCTTGGGAACATGCTAAGTGCAATGAGTCATACACAAAAAGACAAATATTGTCTGATTCCATGTACATCGGTATATAGAATAGACAAATTCATTTGGACCAAATATAAAATAGTGTACACACAGGGGTAGGGAAGTTATTATTTAAGGAGTAGGAGATTTGGCATAGTGTTATGGCTCTACAATACTGTAGGTATACTTGATACTGTCTAGTTCTACACTAGTAAATTCAATTATACACTTATATTTAAAATGATAACTATAATGTTTGGGTTTTTTTTTTTTTTTCTGAGACAGGGTTTCTCTGTGTAGCCTTGGCTGTCCTGGACTCACTTATAGACCATGCTGGCCTCGAACTCACAGAGATCCACCTGTCT
This sequence comes from Acomys russatus, assembly GCF_903995435.1. Lineage (NCBI taxonomy): Eukaryota > Metazoa > Chordata > Mammalia > Rodentia > Muridae > Acomys > Acomys russatus. The sequence goes on along the minus strand of NC_067157.1, from coordinate 6,949,927 downwards.
CTGCCTCCCCAAGTGCTGGGATTACAGGCGTGTACCACCACGCCCAGCATAATGTATTCTTTTAAAATTTTATTTACTTACATATGAGTGCTGTTTTCATGTATGTCAGCATGACAGAAGAGAGCATCAGATCCCATTATAGATGGTTGTGAGCCGCCATGAAGTTGTCAGGAGTTGAACTCAGGACTTCTGGAAGAGCAGCTGGTATTCTTAACTTCTGAGCCCTCTCTCCAGCTTCTATAATGTACTCTTTACCACAGTTAGGAAGAAACACAGTCACAGAGTACCACAGTCACAGAGTACACATCTGGGTGAGAGAAACGGTGTTGGGAAGGCAGAGCACAGCACGACATCCAAAACCTTTCTTGGTTTTCTCTGGAAACTCCTCAAGGGTTACTGCCTCCCCAGTCAACTCCCCAGAGGTCATCTCGACAGCAGTTTATTCCCAATCCAGCCCTGTAGAGCTTTCCATTTGTATGTTTTCAACATCATAGAATGAGAACATTTCAAGGCCGTGGGGTTTTTGTGTTGTGGGGCTCAGTGCCACTAATGCGGACCAGCCAGGGTCCACAGTGGGGCCCTGAGTGGAGTGAGGCCTGGAAGGAGTCAAATTGTGGTCACACTTCAGAGATGTGGTGACTACTGTGGTCATACACTCCTTTGCCAACAGTGACAAGGAGACAGAGAGAATACATTTGATCAAATATATCTTCTGATATTTTTTTGTTGTTGTTAATATTTGTTTGCCGACACTAATTGGTTGCTCTGACAGCAACAACATGATTTACTATTCACCCATTTATTAGTTTTTGTGGTGCTTGGAGTTAAGCACTGAGCCCTATGCATATTATGGAAGTGTTTTACCACTGAGGTATAATCTTACCCCCCTTTAACGATTTATTTTGAGACAGGGCCTCAATAAGTTAGTCAGGCTAACTTTGGATTCACTTCATGGCCCACGCAGGCTTTGAACATGTGAGCCTCCTTCCTCAGTTGGAATTACAGGCCTGTTCCACCAGGCCTGGCTTCTCCACTTGCCTACAAGAGACCAGGGTATATCATTCTCTCTCTCTCTCCCTCTCTCTCTCTCTCTCTCTCTCTCTCTCTCTCTCTCTCTCTCTTTCTCTCTCTCTTTCTCTCTTGCTATCTCTTTCTCTCTCTTCTGCCCCTCCCCCCAGCCCTGTTCCCATGACTCATTCTCTTGGGGTAGGAAAGGACTTCACTTTGACATGGCTTTGTGCTTCCTCCCACTTCTCATGCCAGTAGGTTTCTTGCCAAGACACTCTTGGCATTGGAATATGAACAACTCCTGTCATTTGTAGTCACTCTAATTGTAAAAGCCAGTTCTTAATATGGAGTCATGAACTAAGTCTACATATCTGTCAGTTCTAGCAAAGGCGTCAAGTTTCCCCTGAACTGGAGTAACACAGAGCAAGTTTGAAGACCTTGGAATTTTTGAAGACCTTCTATTGTTAGTGCTTTGTTCCATGTTCAACACCTCAAGATCTTGTGATGACATTTGCAATGTACCCTTCAGTCTGCTGGTGCTTCCCTGAATGTGTTCTGTTGAGAGCAATCATCAGCATCGTCATCATCACCTTCATCATCATCGTCGTCATCATCATCACACTTTTAAGGCAAGGTCTCATGTAATCTAGATTGGCTTTGAATTCGCAGTAGCCAAAGATGACCTCGAATCTTGATCATCCTGTCTCTAGGTCCAAAGTGCTGGAATTGCAGGTGTGTCCCACTGCCCAGCCTGAGCACAATTCTTACCTCTGTTCCACCAGCATCCCACGTTATGAGTGCCACTCATTACTTGGCAGATCACTTAGTTCTTGCCGCTAACCAGGCAGTTAAACCCATGAGTTCTCTTTTCCATCCCAAACTGAAGTTAAACCAGTCTCTCCAGGATCAAGCTGCTGGTGATTTTTAACTCTATTTTCTTCCCAGCCAGACACTGTATGTCCTCTCTGAGCTGCTCCCTTGAGATCACATTGAGGTCTCTATTCTGTCTTCTAGGACGGCGGCCTTTCTTCCCACGCTTGGCCACCGTTTGGGGTGACAGGCATGCCTATATTCATCTGAGAATGGCAAGCAAAACTTTTTGGTTATCAAGATTGCCAGCAGTTTTTTTTTTTTTCTGTTATGAAATTGAACCTAAGGCCAGGCGGTGGTGATACATGCCTTTAATCCCAGCACTTGGGAGGCAGAAGCAGGTGGATCTCTGTGAGGTCGAGGCCAGCCTGGCCTACAGAGCAAGTCCAGGGCAGAGAAATCCTGTCTCAAAAAAAACCAAAAAAAAAAAAAAAAAAAAAAAACCAAAAGAAAGAAAGTTGAATCTAGATCCTGATGTAATTGGGTTTCTATTTTGGATTTCTGAATTCTTGTGAAGAAATAAATTAGCCATGGCAGCTAATTTATCCTTTTGTTCTTAAGGGAACCCAATAAATATTAGTTTATTTTTCTCCCTCTGTCCCCCTTTCTTCTTCCCTCTTTCCCTCCCTTCCTTTCTCTCTTCTGTTCTTCCTTCTTCCCTTTCTTCCTCCTTTCTTCGTGTCATCATGCATACGACTGGATTTCTGAGACAACCCTTCAGGAACGATGGACTGTCCTGCATGGCAAACCAGTGCATTGGTGAGGGGGGCCCAGAAAAAGAAGATCAGCAGCCAGTGAGGGAGGGGACTTCTGCTTGAAGCATCTCTTTTTGCTCTGTAACCCCTTGCTGTGTGCTGGACCCTTCCAGAAATACTCCCAAACCTCTGCCTGTATTCACTGTGCTTGAAAGGGGCAGTGGAGACACTGATGTCCGGACAGATCATGGGATGCTAACCGGGAGGGGCTGCACAGTGGAGCCAGTGGGAGAGGGACAAGGAGTTCCTCCTGGGTCGTCCCTGGAAGAAGAACGAGAAAGGAGAGCAGTGGGTATTATGTCATGGTTATTGGGGACAGGGTGGCTTTTGAGGATTGGAGAACAAAGCAATGCCCAGACTCCAAGTTTACTTCCCTCAAATACAGCATTTACCAACTGATGTGCACATCCTGCCCAGCATCCTTCTAGCCATCCGGTTCTCTCCTTCCTCACTCATCTATCTCTAGGCTGTCTGTGGACTTGCGGGCTTTCTTCTTCTTCTTCTTCTTCTTCTTCTTCTTCTTCTTCTTCTTCTTCTTCTTCTTCTTCTTCTTCTTCTTCTTCTTCTTGGTTTTTTGAGACACGGTTTCTCTGTGTAGCCTTGACTGTCCTGGACTCACTTTGTAGAACAGGCTGGCCTCGAACTCACAGTGATCTGCCCGCCTCTGCCTCCTGAGTGCTGGGATTAAGGGTGTGCACCACCTGCACCCAGCTTGTGGACTTTGTTCTCAATTCAAGAAGTTCCCTGTACTCCTCGGGAACTTCCAAATGGAGTAGAAGTGTACTGAAAGGCTGTTGACAGATGTGATGTAAAAGTCAAGCTGAGTCAGGCGCGTGTCATTTTCTCATCTTTCTCTGACAGTGAGGACCCGGTCGGTTGGTATGCTTGTTATCTTCTTGTCTGTCTGTCTGTCTGTGGCACAGAGTTCCTCAGCATCATCAACAGAAGCGTTTTGAAGGATTTGAGACATGCAGGCTAGTGGGAGATCCACCTTTGCCTCTCCAATTCCTAAAAGTGGAGTTAGTGATAATATTCAGAGCTGAACTGGAGTCTCTCGCGTGGGACAGGAAGAGCAGTTGGGAGACTATTGGGCGGTGGTGACGTTTATATTCCTACCTAAGGTGTGGACAGCCATGGCACTTATCCGCCTGGCATCCTTCCCCTCTCCTGATTTGGGAAACTTCCTGGCCCCTGAGTACCACACCCATTCTCCCCACCACCACCCCCCGCCTGTGTGAACAAGCATGCCCAGGCCTTGACAGCCTAGGCGCAGACAAGAAGCACGGCCAATTCTCCTACCGAAGTGATCTCAGAGGGGTGTGGGGTCCAGAGCCAGGCACAGGCGCCTGCGGAGCTTCATAACTATACTTCCATGAAGGAGGGGCTTTACACCTGCACAGAGGCAAGGAAGCAATGTCCACTGGAGGAAATCTGAGCGACCTTAAGCGGCCACCATCCGCTCCCTTTCTGGGTACCCAGACTGAGACCAGTGTGAGACCATGAGATGGAGAGACTCAAGTGCCAAAGACGTGCTGATATGTTTGCTTGCAAGTTCATGGTGACACGCAACACTGCCTTGGAATTTCTGTCCAGACTATTTTGAGTAGTTTTTTCATGGACGTGGTCTGTGGTCTCTTTTGGCTGTTCTCATTGACAACCAAAAAAAAAAAGAAAAAAAAAAAAAAAAAAGACTTGAATGAGGTTGTTTGTATTTTTATTTTATTTCTTGAGACAGGGCCTTGGCTGGCTGGAACTCACTGTGGAGGTCAGAGTGGCCTGGAATTCGGAGATCAGCCTGCCTCTGCCTCCTGAGTGCTGGGATTATATTCTTTTTTAACATCGGTACTAAGGATTTTATCTTCTTTGGGGGGGGGGGAATTGGCTTGGTAATCTTATTTTTATCTGTTTAGTGCTGGAATTCATTTATTATTATCTCTGAGAATAGGGGTGGAACAAGATAGGTGGTATTAGAAGTTTTAAGTTTAAGAAGTTTGACGACATTCCAGCAACTGTTAGGTGAGGTGAGCACAAGCCAGACGGAACCCACGCATTGACTAAGATAAGAGAAGACGGTTTCATTTTAGCATAGGACAGACTCAGGTAATCAGTTAATCCTACCAATCCCTTACCAAACTCCAGAAATGAAGGCGGCAGAGAGAGGCCAATTACATTCACATTGGAATAGCAGTTATTTGGACCACCAATGCCTTTCCTTAAGCAGAGAGTAGGAGGTTGGATGAACTGGCAGATGTCTTTGATCCCAGCACTTGAGAGGTAGAGACAGGCAGATCTCTGAGTTCAAGGGCAGCCTGATCTAACTGAGTTCCAGAACAGTCAGAGCTATATAGTGAGACCCAGTCTTAAAAACAAAACAAAACAAAACAAAAACAAACAAACAAAAAACAAAACGAGACAAAACAAAAAAACACCTAAAACAGAAACAAACAAACAAAAAACCCACAAAAAAGAAAGCAGAGAGAGTGCTGCGAGCCTAGGGCTTGCTCCCCGGGCTGGAGGCTGCACAGTGGCGGCAGGCGATGGACTGAGTACTGATTGGAAGAGCAGTGTCACATTTCAGCTATCACTTTTAATTTTTTGATGTGTGCATATGTAACTTCGTTGTACTTAAGCCTTTGATATGGAGTAAGTTTAATTGAAGCCCCAGACTCAAAGACCAAGCTGTCGCCCTATATTTTAACATTGGGTGTGATGGAGAGTCCTTGTGTGGCCTTTATAAAAAAAAATCCTTCACCTCTTGGCCTCAGTTTCCCTGTCTGTAAAATAAGGCTCATAATCCAAACCCTGGTGCCTTATTGGGTTGCTCTGGTGCATTAATTATTGTTTATAGTGCAAGTGGAAGTTGGACTGTGTTAATTATTATTATCATTCCTGACTCTTTCAGCCAAACTCAAACCAACGTTCACCTTGCTTTTAGTTCCTCAGATCTGACAAGAGACAGCCCAAGGCCACCAGGAGGGCGACAAATCAAAGGCTAATGGCAGATGGTGCATGGCCTCCCCTGGCTGAAAGGCTTGACCAGCCAAAGCTTTTGATTTTAAAGTTCTGGAGCAGCCCCGGGGACCCTGAGGGCTGCTAATCCAGGGACCCTGTATTAGAACCTCATTCTGACCGAGCAAGCTTTCTGAAGCCACGGCCGCACGTCTGTCCTTTGCCTCTTTGGGTGCCTGTCATTTAATTTACTAAGAAGTCTGGGGATCAATGAGAGCTCGCTCACCCTGTTATTAGACAAGCCCTAAATTGCAAGTTACAGTGGAGGAGCTCTCAGACAGGTCGCGCTCGCTCATGAAGAAAGATAATGAATGCTTTCTTCTTGTCACCCTTTCGGCTTATGACTTTGCTTTCTGCTCTCTAAATATGATAGTTATCAGATTGCGTGGTACCCAGGCAGTGACAGTCAGGATGTCCAGTTTCATCTAATGCACCTGTGACTTCCTTCCTTCCCTCCCTGGAGATGGAACTTAAGAGCTTTGCACACAGTAAGCAAGCATCCCACCCCAACCTATCTCTCGTGTCATCTCCTGGGTAAGAATTGATGCACTTGTTTTGGGGGGGGGGAATCCTCAGCTCCCCATGAAGCGGCACCCTCTTGATAGATGAAAGTCTGTTGTCTAAGGGCAGCTCATGTCCCCGTGTGTGAGGTTGGTGTTCTCACTGTGTCTGTGCCTGCGCCTGTTGGCATTACCCTGTAACTGTCTCGTGTGAGGCAGTCCTTTCATCTAGGCCCCCCAGCCCTCACTTTCTCTAGCTTGGCTATTCCCCACACGCAGGCAGGTCCTGCCAGCCTCTTTTGTCTGCTCAGCACTGCAGGCTGGTGGCGGGAGTGCTAGGTAAGTAATTAACAACTGTAAAAACACTTTGAAAACACAAAGAAACTAGATAAATGCCCAGTATTGTTGTTATTAACGAGGCTGCCTAGCCAACCCTTTGCTCTGAACTCAACTCATTGCCCGACTGTGGCCACAGGCTCATTTGTGAACTAGGATGAGAACTCTCCTCCTCCTTGCAGGCGCTGTTTCATACTGAGTCAGTGACCAAGGTGCAGGGCAGAGGCCAGGAAACCTCCCCTCCTCATCTCCCACCTGCTCGCACAGCATTGCCGGCTTTGTGGCTGTCAGGCCAACATTTACCGAAAGCGGGCTCTGAAACTGTCTCTGTTTCCCATTCACCTCGTTAGTAAGCTCGCTCCTGTTTACGTGAGCTCTGCTGGCCCCTCTGAGGACAGGGTGGAGCTTGAGGTGAAGGCCCACTTTCCATTCGGTCGGCCTCGCTCACACCAGTGACAATGATCTTTCACATGCTGTGGTGTTTTGCTTTCTTCTAAATTCTTCTGAGGGTGCTTGTCCCTTTGACACAGTAACTTGGATAAGGACAGCAGGTGTCATTGTTCTTATTTTACAGATTGGAAATCTGAGGCTCCGGGCATTATGAGCCCCGTGGAAGACCCTTGAGGCATGTACAATCTGGTGATAGGGCCAGAGTTCACCTCAGCTCTTCTGAACCCAAGCTGAGTAGTATCCTCTGACACTTGTGGTGGCTGCAGCCAAGCCACCCAGAGGGTGTGTGAGGACATGTTAAACATCCTGCATGGGCAGGAGCAGAGCAGACACTTTTTAGGAGCACTCCCATGCCTCTGGGGGCCACCTGGTCCACAGCCTGGGATACTGCAAGGCATGCCGAGTGTGCTTTGTCTGATAGGGGCTTGGGGTCCCAGAATATGACACCCCATGGTACATTAGAGATGGAGGTGGGGTGAACCTTAGAGTTTTATCTCTGGGGTCCCAGAATCTAATACCCCATAGTACATCAGAGATGGGGGTGGGGAGTAGAGGGTAGTGTGTGGGGGGGACCTAAGAGTTTATCTCTTGGGATTCACACCTTCACAGATGATCAATCAAAGTCCAGAGAAGCCACAGGGTTCCCTTGCAGTTGCAGGCCCGGCACAGGAGCGAGGCTTGCCCTAGGCTCCCCAGCTTTCCTTGTGGCACCTTTCTTACAGTCACTCACAGTTCACCTTGGTAGCTAGTGAGGGGTCTGGGTGACTTTACACTGCTTCTCCAAAGCTGGAATATTTTTCAAGATCCCTTCTGAATAGAAAGCACAGAAATAATCAGAAAACCCACTGCTGTGACTGCGTGTTACAACGTGCAAGCCAACTGATATCTGTGTGCATTTTGGTTATTGTGATTAGGCGGCTGGCCCACCCAAGGATACAACGGAGCTCCATCTCTTCTAGTGGATGGGTCAGCTCTACCAATGACAACGGTTTCTTCATTTGTCTCCTAAATGTAATACAAGCAGCACTTCTTTCTCTTTTTTAATCTTTTTAAAATTAATGTTTTGAGGCTAGCACACAAAGTAACGAGCTTCCCTTTGGCATTTCCATACACGTGTGGCAAGGTTCTTGGCCTTCAGGCATTGCATTTCTCTTCCCTACGCATAAATCTCTCTCCTAGGTTGGAAGACAATCTTCAAAAGTCCCGATTCTCTCCACTTAATTTAGGTCCCCAAGGCGGGGTGGCAAGCCTTGGGGGCGGCTGGAATAGACTGTGATGACAAGTCTCGGGCTCAGGACCATTCAAGGCTCCTCCATGACCATCAAATGCACGGGAACTTCTGCCTCTACCACATGTAGTGTACTCCCTTGACGTAGACTTGTGGCCTACCACCACAGCCTGAGATCCTGCGAAGCTTCTTTCAAGTAGTAAGTTTATGGTTGACCAGATGTTTAAAAACTGAAGCTTCAGAACGCATCAGAGCTTGCCAGGTATCCCTAATGGGGTGGAGCTCTGCAGCAAATGGGCCCAGGCCCAGCCTTGGGTCATGTCTCTCTGTCCCTCCCCTCCCTGTTCCCTTCTCAGTTCACAGTGGGCCCGTGAGCCACCTCAGCAGCTGCCCACTTCGTGGGGACATTGCCCTCTTCCCGGGAGATGTGACTGTTTGGAGTGAGAAGATGCTTCATCCTGAGGGATTCTGATAGAAAAAGTGCATCCAGGAAGAATAGGCCGACAAGACCAGAGGTGTCAGACTCATCGGTCAAGTGGAAAGGAAGCCCAGGCCTCTGGTTCCAGCGCCGTCAACTTCCTCTGTGTGTGTGTGTGTGTGTGTGTGTGTGTGTGTGTGTGTGTGTGTGTGTGTGTGTGTGTGGTTTCTGACATGAACACTCCAGTTCCGCAGAAAGCTAGCTTCTCGGAGCTATAGGTCCCTGCTTCCAACTCTCTCAGCAGAGCTAATGTGAACCAAGAACTTAGGGTGCCAGACACTATTACAGCCTCTTGTCTAATTGTGTCAACCTGGAAGCTCAGTTTATAACAGAGCCACCCCTGCCCAGAAGAGGAAAAGAGGCTCGCCTGAGGACACATAGCTAGTAGGTGGTAGAGCCAGGATTTAGACAGTGCCTTCCTGGCTCCAAAATCCAAGCTCTGTGCGGCTCCCTCTAATCTCACTAACCCTCTCAGTCTGAAAGGCAAACTGCAGTGAAATGTCTTGGGAATCTCTGGTAAGTCTGCTAAGAAGGTACAGGTATTGAGGTGCCTGTCCCCTACACCCCCCCCCATATTATGCCACCTGACTGGTGACTGCCCTGGATGCAGAGAAGAAATCCAGAGGATTATTGGAAGTGCGAGGCAGTGCCTACAAGCAGCCCTCGTACAGGGTAGAGGGGTCAAAGGAGCCGGGACGGGCCACTCGGACACCAGACCCTGTTCACTGCGGCCTGAATCCTCTTAGAGATGCTTTACAAACACGAAGACGTGGGTGCCTGGAGACAAGGTTTTCTGCATGGCTTCCCCCACGTCCCACGTCCATGGGTCCTGTGTAAGCTGCTGTGCCTTCGTGTAATCTCACCTGGTTCTGCCTTTACCCATCAACTCCTCCGTGCCATGTTTAACTGGCAAGTTCTGTGGGTTGAAAATGCAGTACTGGGTAGCCTGGGTTGAGTTATTAATGGACTCAGTCCTGGAAGCCGGCCCTGTTTTGCGTGCGCTCCATCTGCACATGCTTAGTCCTCTCCCGGAAGAGTCATCTAGGTGGAGGGTAGCAAGCCGGGAGGCCTAGAGCTGAGGAGGCGCCATGTGTACTCAGCCCCTTCTCTAGAGAAAGCCTTTCATCTGGCTGGCTCAGAGCACCTATGAATGATAATTTACTCCTTGGGACACCTCCTGGGGAGGTAAGTGTGTCACCTCAGTGTCACCTCGTTATTTTGTTTTTTTGTTTTTAGTGGATTAGAACAAGGTGACATAGAGTTATTAAATGACCCCTTCAGTCAGCTGGGACTGGTCCGCTGAAATGGGAACAGAGGGCAGAGGCCGGGCAGCAGTGGGCAGAAATCAGGTCCTGGCACCTGGCTACCCTTCGCCAAGCCATCACACACCTATGCCATTAGGTGGTGAGCTTGCCCACTAGACAGGGCACCTCCAGGACGCTCTCACAAAGTCAAAAGTCAAAAGAAGTAGAGAAGAGAAAGAGAGTACAAAGTGAGAAATAGCCCAGGCGGAGGTTAGAGGCTCTCTCTGGCTTCCTGTAAGTGTAATCCTAAGTAGCCACATGCGAGGGAAACCAAATGTCATGTGAAACAGTGAAATTGTCACCCTCAGGAGGTTGGGCCCCAAGGCGAAAGGTCAGAACGGTCCCCTCTCTAGCAAGGCTGAGCAGTCCCTTACACTTATTTTTAGCAACTCCTAGAATTTGCCAGCTATTTTTAGAAACTCCTCGAATTTGTCACCTTGCCCGGGTAGAAGAAGAGCCAAAGAATTACAGTTTGCCACTCAGACAGGCGATGTCAAGTTTAGCTGATGGGCCTCTGAGAACTGGACACAGGACAGATGCTGACGGTGACTCACACCAGAGCCTCTGACAGTCAAAGGCCTTGGGTGGAGAACAGCCAGTCATTACTCCCCTGTGAAGCTCAGGGTCAGCCTAGTGCTTAGCAGTGTGGACCTTGAAGTGCCGAGCCCCACCCCCACCTCGGTTTCCTTGTCTGCTAATCGTAGCTCACCGTGCCCTACCTCTCACTGTAAGCATCCTCGACCAGCAGCTGTTATTATGTTCTTAATGTTCATGCTTTTATGACATAGCATTCTTTATAGTGAGGAGGTTTTTAAAAACCTAAGAACGGCCATGAGGGCAGTCAGGATGCCATCCTTAGGGCTGTGAGCCATTCCTTTCCTCTGAGCTGGTGGGGACCGCCCTGTGAATCCTAGTCTCGTGAGAGGCTCCAAGGTTCTGCTTGTTTCACTTATCACTTCTCTTGGCATCAGGGCAGGTGAAAATGGCCATTGGTCTAGTGGCCTTGGCTGACCCAGTCTATCTTGGGCCCCGTTCTTGCAGTTTTTCCAAAGCTGCTTTGTTTCCTCACAATGGAGAGTCTGAAGCAATGACTGATGTGTTTTCAGGCCCTGATGAGCCCTGTAGTCCTCTTTTAAAAATAATGAACACAGGCTATGTGCTTATATCAATTCTTCGTATTATCCGGAGCACAATATTTCTGTCCTGTAAAGAGTCAGCAACCCTAAGTTAGCACATACTGAGCTGCTACCAGGGGCACATGGGTTTCTGTGAGCCTGCGGCCATAACTGGTCAACTGGTCAACATACCACCATGTTCTGTATGCTTCTGTAGAGAGATTCCTTCTTGATACATAGTGCTGATTTATTGACAAAGAACTAATGGTGAGGCCTAGGCAGGTGGCTCAGGGGGTAAGAACACTTGCCACACAAACAGAATGACCTGGTGCCCCAGAGCCAATGTAAAAAAAAAAAAAAAAAAAAAGCTGGGCATGGCTGCACATTCCTGTGACCCAGTGTTGGGCGATGGAGGCAGCCTGATCTTGGGAGTCCACTGGCCAAGCAAATTAGCCAAAATAGCAAGATGGCTTCAGGTTCAGTGAAAGACACTATCTCCTGGGAATAGCATGGAGAGTGAAAATGTTCTCCTCTGGGCTCCACATGTTCAGACAGGTAAACACACACATACACACACACACACACACACACACACACACACACACACACACACACACATGTCCTATAACCCATATTTGAATAAACCTTTTCCATACATTTGTTCTCTCTTTAAGGCCACATTTCAGCCTTCCTCCACTGAGGAACATTTGTGCCACTTCAGCGGTAGTGTGCTTAGAGTTGCCGTAAACAGTGACATCACTAACAAAAGGCACAAAGAGGCAAAAATCAACCACACAGGAGAAGTCACAGTCTGAGAGCGAAGCCAGGAAAGCAGGCATGGCTTCCTTCATCTCAGTGGGAATGGGCACTGAAATTTTGCTGTCCATAAACAACCACAAACCCATCAGGATTAGAAGTCAATTTCAATGAGATACATTTTCATGAGCAGAATCTGTAACTACTGACTACGTATTCTGGGATAATAGTCATGGAAGTTAACCCTGGGGCAATTGGGACAGAATGCAGAGTTTGGATGTTGTGAACCATGAGACTAAACCTAAAATAGGAACAAGCAAAAAATATTTCTATAAAATAATGACCATAACATTTTAAAGAAACTAATTTATTTAGAAACATGGTCTCATGTCCAAGGCTAGTCCTGAACTCACTATCTAACTGAAGATGGTTTTGATCCTCAGATCCTGCCTTCACCACTCAGTGCTAGGATACAGGCATTTGCCATCATGCTTGTATCATGCCTCCAATAGGGATTTTTTTTTTAAATCAAGAACTTTTTTCTTGATATTTTATACCTCTGGAGTTTGCTTAAAATCTGCCAATTACAGAGACATTGAAAGAAATGACTGAATTATAAAATGAGTATTACCTGGTGCCTTATATTTATTATTTTTATTTTTAGCAGAAAATTTTTATTTTGCTCAAACAAATATGACTATTGAAAAATATTCAAACATGACAGAATGAGCGGAATAGGAAATACACACACACACACACACACACACACACACACACACACACACACACATTATTGCATGATCTCCAATGCAAGGTTGTATGATCTCAGATGTAAGCAAAACTTAAGAAAAAAACATCAGGGCTGGAAATATATGTCACTGAACAATTACCTAATATGTATGAAGCTCTAAGTTCAATTCCTGACATCACAACAACAGAACAACAAAAACAAAAACCCAACAACAAACTGCTTTGATTAGAGTGGCAGACTTGGGAAGAAAAATTGGCCAGAGAAAACACATAAACACATTGTGATTAGATATCTAATCATCTCTCCCTTGGCAGTTCATCCATGTTGAAAATAAAAAAAGATCAAGCTTTCTCTCTGTCATTTCTGTTCTGCAGAGATATAGGCACACGATGTCTTTCTGCAGGCTCCTTGCAGGCTTCTCTTGTCCCGTGCTAAGTCCTGGAGTAGAAGGCTGTGACAGACCAGCTGCATGTAAATGCCACAGATAACTAGTACATCATGACGGTGGTGCTAGGAACCCGTGATTTTATAAAAACTACCAAGCGACATGTGATTTTATGAGAATGACTGTGGGGCGTGACCAGAGGGAAACTGCCGGCAGGAAAGCCTCTATTAGGCTGGTCGGCTGCAAGTGTGGCCTACAGCGAATGTGAGCACTGAACAATGGGCGTTGTCCAGGTCCAGATGGCCTCAGTGAAGGCTTCAGGAATCAGACAACGCGGATCTTTATTGAGCACATTTTATTTGCCAGACAGGGTCACGCATGATGACTTCCGAGAGAGATCAGACCCACTCCCAAGCTGTCAATCAATGCTTACTTGAAACGTTGGGGCTTAGTCACCAAAGAGGCCATTGTGTGAGAAGACTTCAGGAGCAAGACACTGAGCTCTTCTGGGTGCTGTGTCATAGCTCCAGGGGTTCCCTGGTGAACGAGAGAAAGCTCTTCAGATATTATCAGTGGGAGAGGCGGACGACGCACACTGCCGTTCAGACAGATCTGAAGGAGAGCTGTGCAGAGAAAGGCTTAGAAGGAAGGACCATACGAGGTGGACAAGATGAGCACCGCTACCCTTTAGACCATAGGTCAGCGATGCTATTTCCCCAGGAGACGTTCCTAATGGTCACTGAGCATCCTTTCCCACCAGGGCCAGGGACATTTCTGAAGCCGGTGCTACCAGTCAGTAGGAATCTATCTGCGAGCTGCAGGCTTTGCCACCTATTGCCAACAGCTGGGAGCCTTTTCAGAATTTGAGAAAGAGGGTATCGGAGTAAAAGAAAGAGTAAGCAGAAGATGCATGCTAACACAGCTGAAATAAGTGTTCTGGAAAGTCACCCAGGGGGAGGCAATGATTAGGGGCTTATGGTGTGCTGGCTCTTTATTGCTTTTCACTAACTCCAAAGGGAGGATGTCGTTCCCTTTGAGCGGAGGAAGGAACTAAACCTCAAAGACGCTGTCACATCCCAAGTAGGAAAAAACAAAGATTTGGAAACTTAAGACTTTCTATTCCAAAGTTGAGGCTCACTTTATTGGCTAGCGTTGATATCTTCACCATAAGGTGAGGAGACTGTGAGGTGGGAACGAACATATTGTACGCCAGTAAGAAACATAAAGAGAACATTCCTGGGAATTGGCTGGATTTTAAGAGGAAGGCAAGGGTAAAGACAAAATAAGATAAAATAACAGCAAGAGCAAATACATCCGGAGAAACAACCGTGGATGACGAGCGCACCACGTTGTCAGCTGCACTTACTTCTGAGGAGTAGAGCAAAGTATTCGGCTCTTTATGTATCATCTTCTGCATTCCTGCCCAGGAAACTTACATTTTACAATTTACAAATACATTTAAGGTTGTTAGTTTTCTGTATGGCTAAACGATTACCACTTGAGAATTCAGTTGGCAGCAGTTTTCAGCCGAGAGGTAAATTTAGTGTTTGTTTTTAGACTGTTAGTAGACCTTTAGAGCAAGGCAACAGTGGGAGAGGCCATGTGGCCTTGCCTCACTGGAATATATACATATACATATATATATATATACATATATATATATGTTTTTTCAAGACAAGGTTTCTCTATGTAGCCTTCGCTGTCCTGGACTCGCTCTGTAGACCAGGCTGGCCTCGAACTCACAGCAATCTGCCTGCCTCTGCCTCCCGAGTGCTGGGATTAAAGGCGTGCACCACCACTGCCCGGCTTGGATTTTAATTCTGATTAAAACTCATCATAGTTACCAGTGCTGACTCCTCTCACTTTGGGATATCGTCAATCTAGGCCTTGCTGTCTGCTGTGAGCCTGTCCCCATGAGCTGGGACATAAAGCTAAGAGCAGCAAAGTCCCTTGGTAACAGTCAGCCTGACATGTAAACCTGGGGCTGGCTGGACTGGCACCACTTTGGGCATATTGTTGTTGGCTCACAGTGCCCCAGACTGGTCTTGGCAAGTTAACTGGGAAACATTGAGAGAATTACCTCTGTTATCCCCAGGGACCATATGTGTGTTCATGACCTCTTGGTGCCCCACGTGGGCATCACCTCCTGCCTGTTTACAATAGAGCAATGGCTAATAAAAAAAAAAAAAGCTATCTGAAGGCTGGCAGTTTCTATAGTCACAACTATTACAAAAGCAATAACAACAATGCCATGTCCAGGAAAAACAACAGTTCTCTGAAAATTTGAGAGTAGATTCCTGGGGAATGGAGGTTAGATGGTCTATAATTATCTTACTCAAGCTGGTTTTGTTTGTTTGTTTGTTTTTTAATAGAAGACAATAACCAGAAATGAACCCATCACTATAAAGAATGCTATGTCATAAAAGATAATTGCCGGCTCGGCCAGGCTCTCTGGAGCAAGTCCCCTTTAGCCTACGTCTTCCTTACTGGCTACAGACGGTCTTGCCGCTGGGCCTGAGGAGTGCCTGGCTTGCAGATCTAAGCTGGAAGTGTAGTAAGCGGATACACGCTGTCCCTGCTTCTGGCTTCCGGCTTCTGAGCTGTGGGGAAGCTTTGAACTTCAGGAATGGACTGTTTCCTCTGTGGGAGAGAAGTGCGTAGGGGGACCCAGGATGAACACATGTCCCCTCCTGTTTGTTTACCATATGTGTGCCTTCCAAGCAATCTGGCCTTGGATGAGAAGTCACTAACACTGCTTGGGTGGGCTTCTGGGCAGGACCCCCAGCACTGCAAGACTCTAGATCAATCTCAAGCAGCTAATCTCCAAGGCACACACTACCTCAAAGCCTAGAGATGTGTGATTTCCCTGGGATCTAGCCTAAAAAACAACCCCCTAAAAGTCCCAGCCATCCTGCTGGCATTGGGGAAACCAAACAAGGCAGACCCTGCAGGGCCCTGCCCCTGTGTCACCTTGGCAGCCTATGGCCTGACATTTGACCCATGGTCTCTGTGTCGTTTTGGCTGCCACCTGGGATCCCACTTTCATTTTAAGAAGCGTAACTCTAAAGCACTGTTTGGCCCTCCTGGCCTGCTAACGAGGAAATGCCTCTTGAATAACGGCAAGCAAATCCTGTGGTCGCTGGGTGTGAAACAGCACTTTTACCTGCCTTGAACTACAGGGCTGACTGGTGAAATTTGGGAAGGATCCCAAGTTCTCTTTAGGAAACTGCATCCCAAGTGTGTGGGCCCTGCCCTGCATTACTCAGAGTCTCGAAGTTGATTCATTTCTGTGATACAGGGAACCGAGGAGGCCACCCTGTTACGCGTCTCTTTGTCACATTTAATCACTTAGAATCACCTGGCATAATTCGGCTGGTCTTACAAGGTGCTTTTTTAAAATCTCATTTATGAAGGCTGGAGGGCAGCCTAAGGCCTCTCTGCTGGGGACAGTGTGGGGAGCTATGTCCACGGTCTGTTTGCTTTCCGTCGTGGCTTCGTGGTTCGGCAGCCCCCGGCCTGCCCTGCTCCTTGGGTGGTTTGGTGGCATTCCTTTTCTCCTCAGAGAAATCTCTGCCGGAGCAGTTGCTGGCTCTTCCTTCCCTGGCAAGCCCTGTGAGGCAAAGGTAGACAGGATCTTCCTTGAGGAAGCTGTGCAGTCGGTAATCCCCCCTGCCAGACCTGGGGCAGTAAATCCCCTCACATTTCTTTCTCTCTTGGCTCTGCCTGGGCCTGTCTCTCTTCTCCGTTGACTGCCCACAGTCCTGACTGGGTGATTTAGGTTCACAGAACCTCTGGACAAGGACGTTTCACCCTGTTCCTGTTCCTCTACACCCCAACATGCCCTTCATTGCCGACCCTTTTTTATAAGAGAAGCATCCAGAACAGAGGGGTAAAACTGTTTCCCATGCAAGCTCAGTGGCCTGAGTTAGAGCCTTGCAGGGAGAGGACTCCATAAAGTTGTCCTCTTACCTCCACAGTAATGCCATTGCGTGTGTGCTTACACAGACATATCACACACACATGTGCATATGAACACACATACAACTGATTTAAATCTAGTACCTTTTTTTTTTCTTAAGCAGGAGCATCCACTGAATGTGATGGCATACTTCTTTAATCTCGGCATCACTCAAGAAGCAGAGGTGATAGGATCTTGGAGTTTGAGGCCTGCCTGGTTCACATAGCAAGGTCCAGGCCAGCCAGGGCTCCATAATAAAACCTTTAGAGAGACCCAGGAGGGGTGGCGACTCCACAAGTGACTCTAGATGAGTACCTACTGTATAAACCTTCCCATCCGCTGTGGAGCCACCGGCAATGACAGCACCATGGCTGTTTCAAAGTGAAACCTAAAATATCCACCATATTAAACCTAGAACCAGAAAACTCTCAAAAATGTTTAAATGGATAGGAAGATATTACTTTAGATGCCTCTGTTCAATAAAATGTATCTCTTTATTTGCCTGTTTGTTCGTTTGTTTTTGTCTTTTCACAGACAGGGTTTCTCTGTGTAGCCCTGGCTGTCCTGGAACTCACTTGTAGACCAAGCTGGCCTTGAATTCAGAGATCCACCTGGCTCTACCTCCCGGGTGCTGAGATTTAAGCTTGGCTAAAATAGATTGTTTTAAAGCTCACCCCCATCTAATTTATTCATCCATTTATTTGAGTCAGGATAAATATCCTAGGCTTGTCTGAAGTCTCAGTTCTCCCACCTCAGCTTCCTGACTACTGGGATCATAGGCAGGGCTTTGCTTTTTAAATGACTGCTAGAAACTTTGAAGTTACAGCTATGGTTTCCATATTTCCACTGGACAGGCTGTAGGGTGAGCCACAAGGCGTTGCTTTGTAGGTCCCTGGGACCATAGTGTCACCCTCTAAGGTTTCAGAAGCAGCCCCAGTATACAGCTTTAAAACTGAGTTTTTGATTGGTGATTCCCACAAACACAAAGAAAATGGCATTAAGCAAAGAAGATATTTTATTTTTAAGTTCATTCTGACTTCTTGATTAGTTTATATGCCAGCTCATGGGACACTGTGTTTGTTCTCTTAGGCCGTAATTGCCATCAATATGGCAGCCCCAGGAAACCTGCCTGTGATGGCTACTCTTATCAGAACCAGCTTTAGAAGTCACTGTAATAATGAGCTGGTGAGCCAGGCTGGGTAAGATGTGTACCCACTCACTGAGGCCACTAAAGGATGACCCGGAAGATGGGTTCTTCTGGGAACTAAGGGACACCATGGGTCCTGACAGGGTTAATAGGGAAGGAAGCATAGCCAGGAAATGCTCTCTGTACCTCCCCCTGCATGTGCACTGACACACTTAGGTGTGCACAGAACTTAATTTTGGGCGAGGCATGGTGGTGCACACCTTTAGTCCCAGCACTTGGAAGGCAGAGGCAGGTGTCTGTGTAGTGGGTTCTGGGCCATCCAGGTCTACCAGAGAAGCTCTATCTAAAAACCAAAAGCAAGCATTGTTCTAAGTATACACATCCAACTTAATTTCTTTGTTTCAAACCAACTCCACTGTGCTATGCCTTTTCACACAGGTGGGCAAGAGCCACCCCGACCCCCGTGTAGCTCCTAACTGCTGCGGGTCCTTTTGAGCCATGGAAGAGTCAGGTAGAAGCTCAAGGGTTAGGCTGCTGCTGTTGAGGTAGTTTCCCACCAGCCTTGTGTTTAGATCCTTTGTCAGCCTTGCTTACCTCTCCTGAAAGATGGAAATATGGATTGGCCTGCTCAGACATGTTCAGTGTGTCTCTTTTGTTTGAAAGAGAAATCCCAAATTCCCCAGGACTTGAAGCTGCCATTAATTTAAATTCTAGTTCATTCTCTTGCTTACTTTCTTTTTATTTTTTTATTTTTAACCATTTCATAGATGTCAACCCAGATGACAGGCAGGTGTTTATTCTACAAAAATGGATTAACAGCCAAAAATATGTCTTCCAGTGTCCATGGGCCTGCATGGGTAAGCAGATGCTATTCCCACCTTTTGGCATCTACTGCTCAGAAAGACAGCAAGAAACAGTGCTCGTGGAAACTGGTGAGTGCAGGGGGCTGGAGAAGCATTACAGAGATTCTAGCTCACTCTAATCCTTGACCTCCACCTTAGGTGATGCTATTGGTCATGGACTCTTGTCCCTTCCCCGAGGACAGTCAGACTGTGGCTTTGCCACAGCGGGTGCTCAAAGAATTTTTTGGCAAAGATGACTGATAACAAAATTTCAAAAGGGACTGGGCTGTGTTCAGAGTTCAGAAGAGATCCTCATGAAAGGGCAAAGGGCAGTGCCAGAGAAGGGATGGCCCTCAGCCACCCGTGTCAAGACTCTGCAAAGCATTTCAGTGTGGGACCCAGTATACCAGTATACAAATGCTGTCCAACACCGGGGAGAACTCAAGGCGGACCACTGTCCCAGTCAGGATTACTCTTGTGATAAAACACCACAGCCACATTGGGGAAAAAAGGGTTTATTTGGCTTACACTCCCGTATCGGGACAGGGACTCAAACAGGCCAGGACCCTGAGGCGCGAGCTGAGGCAGAGGCCATGGCTTGCTTCCCATGGCTTGTTCAGCCTGTTTTCTTATAGGGATGGTCCCACCAACCGTGGCTGGGCCCTCCCTCGCCAATCATTAATTAAGAAACTGCCCTATAGCCACATCTTATGGAAGCATTTTCTCAAATGAGGGTCCTTGCTCATCGATGACCCTAGCTTGTGTCAAGGTGACATAAAACCAGCCAGCGCAGCCATTCATCCCCTGTCCCTGCACCTGTACCTCCTAAGTGCCTGGATCACAGGGATGAGCCACCATAGGCCCAACTATTTGCAAAAATAGTTTTTAAAACCAAAATTGACATAACCCAGTAGGGTTCTTTGTAGAGATCCACAATTTTTTCTATTTTCTGATGTATTTAGGCCCCTTAACACGACTCTCCTCTGAATGGTAGAATATATTTATTCCTGTGGATCTAATGGCACACAGAAGGTGTCCTGGTCATGGCATGTCACCAGGATCAGTATGCCACATGGACCTTCAAAGTCATGATGTCCCGCCCTGGGATTGTTAGCCAAGGAGCAAGTGAAGCAGGAACCTCCGTGGCAGACTCCACCCATGGAGAGCCAGCATTACATCATAGCTGTGGGGGAGTTTCTGTGGAACCAGAATGGTTGCCTTTCTGGCAGCTGCTGCTTGGTGTTTCTTGAGTCCAGACCCTAAGAAATCCTGCCCGGCATTCCTTCTGTAAGCTGGACCAGACTCGCTGGATGTACAGCACTTTTTAAGGAGATGCCATCAGACAAACCACCTGGAATTCCTGGGCCACGTCGCAAATCCCCCAAACCAGGTTTTCTGAGAACAAGGCCCAGAAATCTGTGTTCAGCCTAAGGCGGTACGCAAACTCACCCGTGTCCAGGACCCACTGCTGTGTATGTGTGTGTGGGGGGGGCAGTCTCGTGAGTCCCTTAGGCCACTTCTTGCCTCCCTTGCTGTCAAACCTACCTCCTGGCCTGGGGCGATGGCTCAGTTGGTAAAGTGCTTGCCTTACAAGTGTGAGGATCCAGAACTCACCTTTTTGAAAGGAGAGGGAGTGATAGCATAGGCTTGTAATCCAAATGCTCAGACAGTGAAGACAAGTAGATTGCTGCGCCTCCATGGTCAGCGAACCTACCTTACTTGACTAAGTTCCAGACTAGTGAAGACCCTGTGTCAGCAGGCACAACACTCAAGGTTATTCTTTGACAGTCATACATATCTGTAAACACACACACACACACACACACACACACACACACACACACACACTCACACACACTCACACACTCAGGGTGGGGCTGGGGACACTCAGCCACATAAAAGCCATGTCTCCTTAACCTTTCACTAGCCTAGATTATGCCAGAGAAGGAGGCTGAGGTCTGATGCTGGGCACAGGTTTCCGTCTAGGACAGTTCTGCCCTAACAAGGCCAGCCACAGGCTGGATGACCAGCTTAGACTTCCCCCCGTTCATGGTGAGTGCCCATGGTTAGAGTTAGGCATGGGACAGGGTCCTAGGGTGCCTTCCCATCACTGCCCTCAGTCAGGTTCACATCTGTCTGTCAGAGATGGCCTTCCACAGTGCTTCAGTAAATTACAGGAGGTACTCAGGTCATCTGGTATTGTGTCCTCTCCCTGGTGCAAGGATTTTCCAAGACCCAGGCAGAAAGACCACCTTTGTTAAGCCAAATACTATTGGGGGGGGGGTGGTTATTAGGGGGAGTGAGAGAAGAGAAAGAAAAAAAAACCCTGTGGTGCTTTTGTTTTTATTAGTTTTTCCTTTTCTTTTTAGACAAGTTCTCACTATGTAGCCCTGGCTAGCCCGGAACTCACTATGTAGACCAGGCTGACCTTGAACTTACGGATAGCTGCCTGCCTCTGCTTCTCAAGAGCTGAGATCACGGCATGACCCATTTGGTTGCTATGCTACTTTTATGTGGGACAGAAGTGAAAAGCTCCACTCAGATAATTCTTCTTAAGGTGACAAGCCGGTTGTCATGGGTGCTCAAATTAGATGCCAGCTTTTCTCAGTGGAAAACTGTAAAACAAAGCAAAATGCTGCCCTTAGCCACCGCCCCCCCCCTCCCAGCCACCTCCCCACTCCCAGCACCCTGCTTTCTACAGTTAACTAATCCAATCCCAGCATATTTTCTCTGCTAAAAAGGATGTGGACTTAAACTATTTCACATGCCAAGTGGGCTTTCCACCTTATCCTTTCTACCATTCCCAAATTATATCAACTATTAACCCTGTCTGAAGCACACAGTCTTTGTAGGACTGCCACTTGAAGGCAAATGCTAAAGGAATTATCCTCATACCACGCAGTTAACTTGGCTTTCTCAGGGGCACCATATTCTGTCCCCTTTCTCTCGCCATGTCTTGTGCATCCCGGTGAGCAGAGGTGGCATGGCTTTCCTCCCAAGTCTTCTGGAACAAAATCATTTGCTAAAGGCTACGTTATTCTGATGAAATAAACTTTGAACTGGCCTTAGAAGTTTCAGTAATATTCTCCGAGGAAGTATTTTAGGAGAGAGAGATGGAGACAGAGACATGGAGAGATAGAGAGAAAATGAAAGACACAGAGAGAGACAGAGACAGACAGAAACAAGGACAGGCAGGCAGGCAGACACAAATACACACAAACACACATACAGAGAGAGAGAGAGAGAGAGAGAGAGAGAGAGAGAGAGAGAGAGAGAGAGAAAAAGGAGGGAGGGGCAGGGGAGAGAGAATTAGTTATTACTGCTGCCCCTCATTTCCTGTGGATTAGAGTTTTCCATCTCCTAGGCTGAGCACGCAACAGTACTCGATCACGCCCCCCCTCCCAGCATATTCTATCAGACAGAGTCTAAAATTTAGTCAGCTCAGAATCAACAGGGTTCTTAGGTTTGGTTTTTGAAATAGGATCTCTATGTGTCCCTGGCTGGCTAGAATTCACTATGTAGATCAGGCTGGCCTTGTACTCACAAATATTCTCCTGCCTCTGACTCCCAAGTGCTGGGATTAAAGACATTTGTCACCATGCCTGGTGTGGCCTGGCCTAGCTGATTCATTTTGAAGACAAGGAAGAAACCTAAATCATCATGTCACGAATCTGGTTCCTTTTCTTTTAGTAAAAACACTTTTTATAATCCAGGAAGTAACTGTGCTTTTGTGCAGAGAGGGAGGAAACTTCGTACACAGCCTGGGCCCTCCAAAGAGTCTATAAGATTTTTGTTGTACGGAACATAAGCGTGGGCCTTGGCCGCTTCAGCTTTTGTCACCACCAGTAATGAAACCTTCTTGACTTTGCGACTCCTGAAGACAGTGTTTACCACTATTTCATAACCCGAGAGCCCGTCATTGCTGACGTAAAAGTCTGGTCATCAGTCCTGGTTTAATAGATGGCCAACTGCTTATCTCTGGTATAACTTCCATGCAAATATAAAACCTGGCCATCCAGAAATCTCAGGGACTGAGTCATTTTTCACTCCTACTGTCACTAATATCTTTCAGGAATAAAACTAACCATTGTGTACAGGAATTCCTTAAGAAAGCCATGAACCTCTTCCCTGGAACCTTGTTACAGTTGGTCGTGGCCTGGCTTTGTTTTGGGGACTTTAAGAGGATGATGAGGATGAGGATGTTTCTCAGTGTTGGGAAGCTGTGCCTTGGCTCCTTGTCTCCCACACTAAACTGTCTTGACTCTGCTCCCTCCACCCCTCCACCGAGGACAGTGGGTGGCTGACTGCATCTTTCCTCGGGCTCTGCTGTTTGATCTGTTTCCAGTCTTTTGTGGACTGAGCAGACCTCTAACTCCTCTTGTATTACTTACAAGGAGTACATAAGAGTCTAAGAGACGCTAACTGAGGGCCTCATCCCACATGTCCTGTGCTGGGCTTTTAGCACAGGGTCTTATGAACCCTTCCTGGTAGCTAAGAGCCTTTGAGCTGGAAGAGGTTCTTATCAAAGGGACAGGATTCTCAGAAGATAACCATTGCAATACAATTCATCTCCATGTTGCTTTGTCATCTCTCAGTACTGTGGTGTTATTCACCACAGGAGACAATGGCCAAACTCCAAGACAGCGAGGTGTGTAGGACGCAGTTTCCATCCAGAGCTCCAGAGCTCACGGTGCAAGAGGTTGCCTGTGTGTCTTAATTGGACTGAGGCAATTAAGAGAGCAATAGCACAGGACAGTGCAGTGTGAGGACAAGGCTATGTGTGCTGAGGATTACATGAGTTAGCAATCCCAAAGCCCTTGATAAGTATGAACTCCTATTTGAAGACAGAAGAGTGAGCCAGGACAGAAAACTGGTTCTGTTCCAGGATATGAGTATATGTCTTCTCTCTCTTCTTTTACTTTGCAGGAAAACAAACAAACAAACAAACAAACACCTTACTATGGGTTGTTTTGCTACATAATAAATTATAGTTAAATATATTTTATTTATACTTGTGTGTGCTTTCATATATACATGTACACCGTGTGCACACACAAGGCCTCCAAGGTCAGAAGAGGGTATCAGGTGCAATGGAACTGGAATTACAGGGGGGTGTGAGCCACCATATGGGCACTGGGAACCGAACCTGGGTCTCTGCAAGAGCAGGAAATGCTCTTAACTGCTTTTTCCAGTGCCTAGATAGTTTTTACTTATCAAAAACAAAAACAAAAAACAAAAAAGCTACAAAGTTCATTAAAATACATCTTTTAATTAAATAATCATAATTTACTTATAAGGTCTTTGCTAAATGATAGGATCTAAAATTGGAGGGAAAAAGAATGAAAAAAGGAAGGAAGGAAGGAAGAAAAGCCAGTGTCTTTCGTAAAACAACCATTGCCTAAAGCAAGACCTACTGTGAATGCTGATAGACCCTCAATAATCTTCCAATATCTGACAAATAAAAATGCAAAGAAAGGAAGTGGATGGAGTAGACAGTCATAGGAACTGAGCCAGGCAGGAAGTAGTTCCAGGTTGGCATGCAGCAGGGAAAGCTCCCCTTCCTTCTGAGCCGTGTGTGTGTGTGTGTGTGTGTGTGTGTGTGTGTGTGTGTGTGCTCCCCTGTGATGGCACAGGTGTGTAGGTACATGTGCATATGTGTGCACATGCATAGGCAGGCAGAGGTCAACTCTGCGCATCTGTCTCCAAATTGCTTTCTGTAGGGAGCCAATGAAGTGCCAAGTGGGTCTGTGACGCTAACATTGGCACAGCCATGTCAAGGACCCCATGCCTCAGGCCTATGGGGCGAGCAGGGCCTCCCCTGCAGAGTCTCAGAGCATGGCAAATCTTTCCTCTGTTCTGAGTGAGGATGTTGACTTGAAATGTCCACCATAGGTTTCCCCTCCCAGATGTTTGCAACCTGCAGGCTGCCCCTGCAGTGCTTATGTAAACCCACCTCCTTACTCAGTGTTATGCAATAACCCAGCCTTCCTATTTGACTGTATATATAATAAACACACCAAGCTTATGGGGATGCTGTTTCTCCCTCAGAGAGCCCAGGCCACCCAGCCCCAGCTTTTCTGTGTGTCTTTCGTGTGTGTCTGTAGTATCTGCTCTTCCTTCCTTCCCTTACTGCCTGGGTTAGGTCAAGTCCCAGAGCTGTGCAAGGATGTGCCATCCTTATTTATTTATTCTTTGCTTTGTTTTTTGAGACAGGGTTTCTCTGTGTAGCCTTGGCTATCCTGGACTCTCTTTGTAGACCAGGCTGACCTCGAACTCACAGAGATCCACCTGCCTCTGCCTCCCGAGTGCTGGGATTAAAAGCCTGCCCCCACCATGCCCGGCGACACCTTATTTTTTGAGACGGAATTTCCTTAGTGAACCTCATTGATTCAGCTATCCTGGCTGAGCAGGAAGTCCCAAGGATCCCTCTGCCTTCACCTCCCCAGCACCGAGGTTACAGGCACATGCAACCGCACTCCGCACCAAAGCTGGGATCTGAACCCAAGTCCTTCTGCTTGGCAGACAAACAGCATGTGACCAACTGAGCTCCCTCCTCAGGCCATGAGACACTTTCTTAATGTGTTCAAAAAGTCCTTCAGGGAAGCAGGAGAAAATGAGGGTAGGTGGGGAGGGGGGGTAGGCCAGGGGCCAGAGACTCCCCGAGGGAGCAGAGAGCCTGCAGGCTTTTTCTTCAATTTTAGGAGCTCAGTGAAGTGAGGGCTTCACCCACAAGGAAGTGTGTGGTCTTGAGCTGTTAAACTCCAGGTTTGGTAAATGAAAGGACAAGCCTTGAAGGTGTGGCATTATTAATTTAGAGGCACAGTTTTTCTCCCCAACTGTTGGTTGACTCATTTCCAAAGACAAACTGCAGAACCCTTTGAGTTGTGGCTAGAGACAACGAACGGGGATTAGCTCTCTTAGGTGCCCACGCCTTCTTGCTCACCTCAACCTAGCACTGGACATAGGCTAGGCCTTTCAGAGCGGCCAGTGAAAGGCAAACAAAAAAGGCCTTTTGCTTCTAGCAGAACGAAGAGTCCCTCTCCCTCCTGCTGAGCTTCCGGGCTGTCAGAACAGGAGAAAACAAGATGGTTGGTGGTTTTTATTGTAAACACCCAGCTCCAAACAGACAGCTCAGTTCAGTAAGCAACTGGATGACCCATTTTGACTCATGCTACCCGGGTTATGGAAATTCCACTGCAAAGAGCAGGAGGAATTAGATAGGGCTAAGTCAAGTCAGGTGTCTGTGGAGCTGGGCGGGGAAAGGGGGATGGTTCACAGTGGAATTGAGATAAGTCTTGCCTTGTTCAACTCCAAGCGGTCCAGAGTCCATTTTCTGAAGTCATCATGAAAAAGGAAATTCATTTGGGTAAATAGAAAGTAAACCTTGTCAGAGCGGCACAGACGACATTTCCCACAAGAAGCTGAAGGTCCAGGGTCCAGTAGGGAGGAGACCTTTGCCAGTCCAACCAGCGAGTAACGTGTCTACAGCCTCCACCGCACTGACCAGGTTCATGGGAGATTAAAACCAGGAGGACATTGGACTTCATTACATTATATATGTGTGTACAAATGTATATATCATAAATCTTTATGTTCAAAGCTGGGCCTGGTGGTACATGCCTAGACTCTCAGCCCTTGGGAAAAAGGAACAAGACCATCAAGAGTTCAAGACCAGCCTCACCTAAAAAGCAAGTTCGAGGCTAGCTTGGGGTATATAAGATTCTGTGTCTCAAAACAAAAACGAAACCACAGACTAAAAACAAAGAACAAAAAAACCCAACCCCAAAATTTAATTTGAAAAGAATACAACAAAGGAAAAACTAAAACTTCTTGCAATTACTGAGGTTTTTTTCCTGCAGTAAAAAAGAGACAGTTGTCCGTTGTCCTTGCTGATTTTCTTTTATATAGTCTCACACACACACACACACACACATACACACACACACATACACACACACACATACACACACACACACACACACACACGCTATCATGGATAAAGATTAATACAAGGTATGTTGTGGGTAGAGATGTCTGAGGAGGAAGCTTTTGCGTTGAACTTGACCCATGGTTGGAGGTTTGGGTAGCTTGGCGGGTCCTCATCTATCTGCAGGGCTGGGAGGTTTACGCCATTAGTTACCTCCTCTCAGGGAGGAGAAGAGACTCCCAGAAAACCTATTTCAGCCATCGTCTGACCTGTTGGACTGTCCTGATGGGGTTCAGTCACCTCGGCCTGTTTACCCACAATGCTCTTGTCAGCAGTCCCAGGAAACTGTGAAGTGGGCATTCTCTAAACAGTGTGCCAGGCTCCGAGTCGGATGACCCGTGGAGTCCATCTTTACTCCCGAGCCTGAAGTGTGTGTGTACAAGTCGCAGTTGCCAAGGCCTGACAACTAGAGGAAGGTAGGGGAAATCCCCAGGGCCTCTTCAACCTCAGAGATCCTACAGGTCCAGAAACACTATTGTCAGCGGGAACAGGAGTCTGCTGGCTGGACAGGTGGAGAGTATCTGTGGTCCACATAGAAGCCGGAGAATCACTGAGAGTTTCAGGCTAACCTACTCTCTATGAGTGAGCTGCAGGCCAGCCGGTACTGCACAGTGGGACCCTATCTCATAAAGAAATAAAATTGAGCAGGGCATGGTGGCTCGTGCCTTTAATCCCAGCACTCAGGAGGCAGAGGCAGGGGGATCTCTGTGAGTTTGAGGCCAGCCTGGTCTACAGAGAAAGTACTGGGACAGCCAGGCTGTTACACAGAGAAACCCTGTCTCCTCCTGCCCACCCTCCCAAAAAAAATCCCAAAAACCAAACAAGCAAACCAAACAAAACCAACCAGCCAACCAATCAGCTACAACAACAACAACAAAACAAAACAACAACAACAACAAAACCCAAGGAAAAAAAAACAAAAAACCGTAGTCTGATACACTGCCAGACTCTTCTAGAATTTGCGAGCAGGAAGATAGAAGCCACAAAAGAGTTCCCATCTTAGGACAGGAGCAAGGGCTGTCCACTGTCTCGCCAGTGCCCAGGTGAGAGAAGACACCTACAGTGCCACAGGCAGCTCAGTGCACAGGGCAGGATGACTCTGTTACTCCTTTTCCAGTGCCCCCAAATCCTCTCTCTCTGCAGGATGGAGTTGACCTTGTCACCTCTCCTCTACAAATATTACAAGAGCCCCACTCCCACCCCATCCCGCTGTTCAGTCTCAAAACATCAGATTGGAGCTGACTCTAAGGAGACAGGGTAGGAAGCACCCTCCTCTCTCGACCCACCCTGTCCCTCATCACACTCGTTTCAAGGTTTCTTGAAGAGAATCCACTCCATTCCTTAGGCCTTTGTGAAAAGCATTTAGTTTGTCTTTCACTATTTTCCGGCCAGAGATTGGGTGCATTTTAGATAGTATTTATTATTATTACTATTACTACTACTACTATTGTTATTACTATTATTATTGTTATATGTAGCTGGGTCAAAATTCAAAAGATTCAAAATAATTCTCAAGGTAAAGTAAGTCTCCCACCACCCACTCTCCTCTTCTCTCTTTTCCAGAGGCTCTACCAGTCTCCTGATTCTCACATACCTGCTCAAAGATTTCAACACAGGGCTTCAGAGTAAAGCTCAGAGGTAGAGAGAAGCCTTGTTTAGCCTGTGAAAGCTCCTGTGTTCATGCCCCAGCACTACAAAAAGAACATATTTAATGTGTGTATGATAACACTTTATAAATAAACTGAAGCAGATCACACACCAATATACACATGCTTTTCTTTAACCTATAGTCACGTTTGGAAATATTCTGTGTTAGCACTTGTAGAACGTATGAGAATTCTTTTTGACAGCACTGTAATGTTCCACTAGGTAGGCGATCACTATTTACTTAGCTAGTCTTCTATGTAGTAAACATTTGGATAGCTTCCAGGATGCAGTCATAACAAACAGTGCTGAAGCAAATGTCCCTCGTATCTATGACAGTGTCTTGTCATGCCCTGCCTTGTGCTGTTAGCTTTATTCTCATGTGCAAATATCTTTTGGATGAGATTGGAGATGCCTGGAGACCTGGAACAGACACGGTTGCACCATGATTGCCAAAGCAAGAAGCAGCAAGCTGTACATAGTCTGTGTCATATAATAGTGAATGAATGAACTCAAACTCCCCAGCCATACCAGGGACACTTTGGACACAAGCAGATAGTATTCAAAAGGCTAATTTCACAGGGATCCGGCCAGTCGAAGTGAACACCAATAAAAATCAAATAAGTGGGTAAAAATAAAGTCAGTGTTTAGAATTTGTTCCTAAAAGGAGACTATTTCCCCAACACTGCCAGGTGCTTCAGAAGCGACAATTTCCTTAGCTAGGCCAGCAAGAACAGTAAACAACTCTGGAAAAATCTGTCATCTGGGGAGGCATGCAGATGTCCCCAGCGTTTGGAATTCCACTTGGTATTGACTCCAGTTCTAAAAAAAATGGTGTCCCAGTGACCTGGAAACGCTCAGGTGCAGGATCACCTAAATAGCTTGGCTGGCTAGTGCATCTTTCTTCTTAGTAAGGAACCTATTGTAGGCCAGAAGTCAAGAAGAAAGAGCTGGTGAAGGAGAGGGAACCAGGAGGAGAAAGCATCCTGTGACCACATGTCGGCTCAGGAGTAAACCAGGAAACCGAGGGTAGGAGCGGGTGACTCTGATGCTGCCACCTCAGCTGCCGTGGGTGATCCTTTGCTAACAAACAAGGAGGGTGTTGTTATCACAATACCTAATGAGCGCTCATTATAATCGGGTAGGGCAAAATGTGTGGTCTGATTGGTGGCCCTCAAAACAATTATGTCGACATCTCCTAGCTTAAAGATAGGGCTCCGTGGTTTCGCAACCCTGCACCCCTAAAAAACAGAAAGAGATTTTCATACACATCAGTGCTGCATGAATTTCTATGACTCCTTTCGTGGATTTCCAAGATCTCCACCTAGAGTGACTCTACCCTGACACACCCTTCCCTTTGTGTTTTTGAGGTAGTAAGTTTCCTTTGCCCTCAAGGAAAAAAGAAGGGGAAGAAGGTTTGATAGCCTCTTTCTTTCTTTCTTTCTTTCTTTCTTTCTTTCTTTCTTTCTTTCTTTTTTCTTTCTTTTCTTTCTTTCTTCTTTCTTCTTTTTTCTTTCTTTTCTTTCTTCTTTCGTTCTTTTCTTTCTTTTCTTTCTTTCTTTCTTTCTTTTTCTTTCTTTTTTCTTTCTTTCTCTCTCTCTCTTTCTTTCTTTCTGTTTGCTTTGTTTTTCTTTTTTCCTTTTTCATCCCTTTCTCTTTGGTGACACCGAAAAGCAGGCTCAGTTGTATCAGGGAAACCTTCCCAGATCGCTCAACTTGTCATCCTATTCATGGGCCAAAACCAAACAAACAAACAAACAAACAAACAACAACAACAAAAAAAAACAGCTCTCAAAGAAAACACCTGGGAAGTGGAAGTGTGGATGCCATGCAGCCCTGAAATGCAAGGGCCAATGGAGGAGTGCAATTATCCAAGGCTGCAGTTTGATGGGATGGAGGTAGACACTCCTCTGCTTGAGTACAGTGCCCTGGAATCTGAGTGGCTATTTAAATAGTCCACATTGCAAGTCCCTGGCTCACCTTAACGTGCTGGCAACAACCCCATACCAAGGCCCACCTGGGTACTCATGGCCCTGGCCCACAGGGCACAGAGCCAGCCACATGCAGAGTCACTGATTCCTCCAAAGCTGAGCCAAGAGCTACAGGGCTAGGCCACCCTGTTTTTCTTTTGCTACCTTGACCAAAACACCACAAGAGAGCAGAGTGGCTGGACTGGAGTGCCAGAGGCTGAGGCTTCCATGATACTTTTTAACTTTAATACAAGCTTTTAGTTTGTTGGTTTGTGGTAATGGACGCAGAGGTCACCTGGTTTACAGATGTGGTGAGGTGACACGTTTTGCTAAAGTCATCCAGCTGGCCAAACCAGTAACAAACCAAGCCTCTCGGTCCATCTGCCCTCTACCATCCCCTGGGACTGTGCTCTTTTCATCCTCTGACACCAGCAGTCTCCAGGACATCAGCTTTTTTCAGAGTGCGTTCTTTTGAAATAAAATAATGTCTAGTTACAATGATTTTAGGCATCCTTATGAGACAGTAGGCTGGCTTGAAAATAAACCTATTGGGGGATTTCTATATGATGTTGGCTGTTCTATATGATGTTGGAAAACAAAATTAAGTCAGTGTTTTGTTATGGATGGTCATCTCTAGAAATTCCTGTCTATGAAGGAAGACACACAGAGACAGCACCAAGTGGCCACACCAAGTCAGCACTGTCACAACACATGGTTTCATTGGAAGACACAGGGAGATTTGCCAATGGTTGTTGCTAACCTAGCCAGTACACTAAGTAGAACATGGAGTTTTCTACTAGGCACCTGAACCAAAATACTGCCTGAATGTGCATTATTTGCATCCATATTCATGGGACCCTTTTTGAGCCCCAGATGAACATAATACAATGATGCTTCTTAAGATCTGTAAAATTATTAGTCTTTTAAAATAAGTTTGCTATCCCTTAGCATATATTAATATATTTAAAAATACCAATGACGTGAGTCAAATTATGCTCTGTACTACCTCCCCACCCCAGCAGGTGCTTCTTTGAGGTCAAGGTGCTGGCCTTGTTCATAGCTGACCTTTAGCCTAGCCGGGCCCGATACCTGAAGTGTATGAGAGGCAGGCAATAAGTGTTCCCGGGAAGAGCAAATAAGCGAACAGACAGCTTACAAATCTGAAGCTCTCCTTTGTTATTGGGCTAGGAAGCCTATTCCAAATGAAAAGAAAGGAATTTGAAGAGCCCCATCTTTATGCCGCTGATGAGAGGATTTATTTAGAACCATAGGGGGAAGACAGGAGGATTTCCTAAAGATTTTCTCTTGGGGAAAATGAGCCCAGATACGCCATTCTGTGTCACTTACACTCTGTGGATCCTTCGGAACTTTCTAACTTGGTGATACATAGTAAGATGAGGTAGGTAGTGGGCTTCTGTATTGTATTGTGAGCTTTATCTCACTGCGTTGATCTTCTGAGATGGAGAAAGTGTTGGCCATACTAGAGAAAGGCTTTGGTCACAGTAAACGTGACATGAAGTAACTCAAGAATATTTTAGAGTGGCTGGGAAAATGGCTCAGTGGTTAAAAACACACGCTTTTTTTTTTTTTTTTTTTTTTTGCAATGGACCCATTTTGGGCTCCCAGTACCTTAGCATCTGTAACTACAGTTCCCCGGGGATCTGCTGCCCTTTTTTGACCTCCATCGACACCAGGAACACATGTGGACCACATACATATGTGCAGGCAAAACTCTCAAACACAAATAAATTTATTTTTATTTTTATTTTTTTTAGTGTTTTTGCAACTAGGCAGTGGTGACATAAGCCTTTGATCCCAGCACTGAAAAGAGTGGAGCATCTCTGGTCTACAGAGAGCTAGTTTCAGGACAGCCAGAGTTACCCAAACTCTGTCTCAAAAAACAACACCCCCCCCCATTTTTTTTTTTGAACCAGGCCAGATAACACACTGAACTACTGACACAGATGGATTATAAATTCAAGGCCAACATAGGCCAGTTAGCAAGACCCTGCCTCACATGAGCAAAGAAAGAAACAAACAGAGAGCCAGGGATTGTGACTCAGTGGGATAACACTGATCTGGCATGTATGAGGGTCTAGGCTCAATCCTCAGACACATAAAGAAAAAAAAATCCTGCCGGGTGGTGGTGATGGTGGCAAGCACACTCCTTTGATCCTAGCACTCGGGAGGCAGAGGCAGGTGGATCTCTGTGAATTTTATGCCAGTCTGGTCTATGGAGGAAGATCCAGGACAGCCAAGGCTACATAGAGATACCCTCTTTCATGTCTCAAAAAACCAAAAAGAAGAAAAGAACGGAAAAAGAAAAAAATTCCTATACTCACCGTTGTTGTTTTCCTAAATGATCTACATTATTCACCCTTTCTGGGCCTCTTTTTTGTACAAGTGAAGTGTCATCTCTGAGGATAGCAACTTGTACAGGAAATGTGAACTTGGGCCACTGCGTTCATATGTATTACTGATCACAGAAGCCGTACCTAAGGTTTATTTTTACTTTCTGTTTCTTCTCCTGGAACCGTGCCATTTTAAATGAATACTATGAAGGAACAAGAGACATGACTCATAAATCAGATGTTCGATGGAACCTTAGTCTGTTGCTTTCTTCATTTATCTCATGAAGGAAACGAACCGAAGAAAGATAGACCAAGGCACAAGTGGACAAAAAGTCACTCTAAGGAGGGCTAGGCTAATTTCTAGAAAGCTATTCAGCAAGTACTGTGCTCCATCAGTTCAGCGACTTTACAGGGTTTGTGACACGGTTGGGGTGTGATCTGTAATCTGTTCTGTTGTTTAGTCCCCTAGCATTTCCCCTTAAGCGTCTCAGAGTAAGAAGTGTGTCGTAGAAGCCTCCAAGCTTTGTTCTGTTCTGGGCTGAGCTATGATCTATTAAAAAAAACAAAACAAAACAAAACAAACAAACAAAAAAAAACAAGAAACAACAACAACAAAACAAGCCTACTTCATTCTGGGCCTTGAAGCTTAACAGTGTCATTTACAGTGTGACATAGTCACAGCTGACATAGTCACGCTGTAAATGACCAGAAACATTCCAGAGTTCACGACTGTTGTGTAACAACAACACTTGAAGGGTGGCTGCAGGCACGAGGCACAGCACGCCCAGCGTGCAGTGAATGCACAGTAACCACTCCCCTGGAATGTGGCCTTGCTCAAAGGCAGTCAGGCCTTCTCGGCCGTCCCCATCAGTCAAGCGTGCTGGGGGTGGGAACAGGCCAGACTGGAGGGACAACTCTATTTTCAGGGAATGACAAATTGATGGCACTGATTGGGTGAGAGTACTTACTTGGCCCCTGCTTTGGCTCCAGGTACAACCTGCAGAGAGGATTTGCTTAGGATTGAAATATGGATGTGAGGAAGTGCTACTACACAACCTGCTACCAAAGAGGAAAGAAGACTTCAACCAAGGGTTGACTAGAAAAGCCTCCTTCCCCACATCCCTGTAGCCGCCAGCTTGAAGGAGAGAACATTCCATTCCATTGAGAAGAAGAAGGAGACAAGATGGCAACTGTAAATTACATGTGCAACAGCCCAAGAGGCTTATAAACATTTAGGGAGTTGATTGTTATTTTCATTCCTGACTGGTGTGCTGGTGCGAAGAACAACTCGATGAACTGCTAAGCCCGGCCGGAGTGCTGAGCACACGGATTTGTGATCGTGATCTGCAGCGAATGACAAACAGTCACAGTGAGTGAATCTGAACGGCCCCTCCAGCGCGGCAGTTAGTGTGCGAGCTCAAAACAGCCCTTGGAGTGGAAATCGAGCTTATAGACGTCACTGAAGAAAAGCACTCAAGATCAGCAGAGTGATCAAGAAGCCAAGTAGCTGCGAGGAACAGCCTCAGGTTTATAAGATGAACAGTGGTGAACAAAGCCGGTGACAGCAAAGTGCCTACGGTGTGCTGTACTGTGCTGAACACTTGTAAATGCTTAATATGGTACATTTTATATGCTTTCTGTTGTGTGTGTGTTTTTGTTTTTTTTTTTTTTTGTTTTTTTTTTTGTTTTTTTTTTTTTTTTTTTTGAGACAGAGTTTCTCTGTGCAGCAGCCCTGGCTGTCCTGGAACTCACTTTATAGACCAGGCTGGCCTTGAACTCACAAAGATCCACCTGCCTCTGCCTCCCGAGTGCTGGGACTAAAAGCATGTGCCACCACTACCTGGCTTTATGTGTTTTTTATAACATTGAAGAGAGGTCACAGATGTAGCTCAGTGGAAGGCCTGTCTAACCCTAAATCCTGGCTTTGATCCCCAGCGCCACAAAAACTGGGTGTGGTCATAGTTACCTAGAATCCCAGCATGTGGGGGTAGCAACAAAAGTACAAGACCACTACTGGCCACACTGCTAACAAGTTTGAGGCTATCCCGAGATACATGGGACTCTGTCTCAAAAGAAGAAGAAAGAAACAGAAGAGAAGAGAAAAGACAGATGGACAGTCATGGCGTCACAGAGTTTATCCCCAATGGCTAAAACCAAATAGGTACCTGTGTTCTGACCCACCTTTGCCCTTCTGGGTCCCCATCAGTATCTATGCCAAAGAGTCAAGCACAAACTGTTCCTAGGCTACCCAGAAGCCATTGTGGCTACTCTTTCGGCTTCTCGGAACATAGAGTTCTTAAAGTCAGCGCTCTGTGCTTTGTTTAATGATGAGTTTCTGCTCATCCCAAGGTGATGAGAAGCACAGAGAACTCTCCGGAAAGTGTGCCTGGCTGGCCCGAGGGCCAGCGTCTGTCTAGGCCAAAGAGCTATGCTCCAGGCCCTCTCCGCTGCCCTCTCCCCTGCCAACCCTTCCCCGCCCTCAACACCCTTTCCCCTCACATGCACCATCAAAGGGACTTTCCCTCTCTAACCACCAGGGTCTCCAGTGGTGAACAGAGACGATGAAAGAGGTGGTGTGGTTTCTGCACAGTTAGAAGCACAGAGAAGCTTTCAAACAGCCCTTTAGAAGAGAGAGAGAGAGAGAGAGAGAAAAAAAAAAAAAACAAAAAACAAAAAACAAAAAAAAAAAGCAAACAAACAAACAAAAAAAAAAAAACACCAAGGACGGAAGTCTGTGCACCTTGAGCAGACTCTTTTTCTTTTTCTTCTAAATCTTCCAGAAGAACCTGCTTTTTTTTTTTTTTTTTTTTTTTTTTGAGAAGGCTATCATTAGAGCTCAGAGGCTCACTTCCACCCCACCACTTTCACACCCATTTCTCTGATGTCAATCAAGATTCAGACCTAGATTTATGAGGTGCTTCTTGCCTCGAAGTTTTAGAATGGTCCTCCCTCCCTCCCTCCCTCCCTTCCATCTTTGCTTCCTTCCTTCCCTCCTTCCTTCCTTTTCTTTCTTTCCAGCCAACCTTTTTAAGAACACATAATTCTTCAGGATACAGATGAACAATAATGTTTTGTTACTACCCTCAACGTTGGAGGAAGGGCTGGGACAGCTGGCTTCTATCTGAGATGGGCTTGCTTGCTTCAGATAATGTAAGTTTTAGTCTGGGACCCATGTGTAGGTCAAAAGCAGAGGAGACAAAAACTACCAATTCGAGGCAATACAACTATAAATCTTCAAGGGTTTCTGTTGGGTGCAAAAAGCTGTGTAACAGGTGGCCACGTAAAAAGTCTCTACTCTGCCCCCCCCCTCCAAAAAAGAGCTGTGTCTGTTGGGATTCTGTTGCCTAAGAACAAAAGGTTGACCAGGCCACTCCTTAACTTTCATCTCTGCCTCCAGGTACGTTGGTTAACTCCATATGAGAAATATTTAAGACAGAGAACAAGCCACCTTAAATTCAGGAGCAACAGAGGCCTCCTTGTGTGCTGGAAATTGAAACATGTTCATTCCCACATCTTCCTTCCTTTGTGGAGAACATCTTTTAAGCCAGTTTTTTTCCCCCTAAACAGCAAATGTCCATCCCTAGAATCCGAAGCACGCTCTGAGGGGGTGGGGTAAGTTGATAACTCTCTTTTCTCTCTGAAACATAATAGATCTGAGGCTGACATAGAAGCCTAACACCTTCCTGTCTGTAAAAGCGACAGACACGCAAAGTCCCTGTGGTACCTCACAGAGGACCTGCCATACATGGAGTGATGAAAGATGTGGGTTCCAAATAATAGCAGACCATGGGCCATGCTTCTCCAGGACTCTTTGTCTTTTCCGTCCTAACAGGACTTCACAACTGGTTAAGAGTCCAGACCACGTGGCTGGGGATAGAGCTCAAGGGTAGAGCCCTCCCCTGGTACACTCAGAACCTGGGCTCACTACCCAGCCTAAGAGTCAAGCTTCTGACAAAGCAAAAGGCACTGATGCAGTTCTAGAATGCTCTTGTGCTTGGCAAGCGTGCCCAAAGAACGAACAGTAGCAGCAGCTCCTTTGGGTCTTGCCCAGCTGGCAACAGGAGCGGTGTCTAATCTGCTAACATATTGAACAGAGTCAGTTTTCAGTTCCAGCATGTAGTTGTTAGAGGTCTTGGGCATCTCCCTTGACTTTTCCCCACCTGGAGTATCTCAGGCCCAGCCCCACCTATTTTCTTCATGAAAAAGCCCTGGGAGGGAAGCACACTGCCTCAAAGTTTTCCACTAGCAAAGGCAAGACCCCTCCTACAGTCCAATAGGTACCCTGTGGAGTTTTCAGGAAACCCTCCACCTCATTGGCCAGTGGACAAAACTACATTCACAAGATGGTTATTAAAAATGAAATAGGTGCATGAGGGATGAACTCATCCTTTGGTTATCCACCCAGCTGCACGCACGTGTTAGTAGCTCCTTGGGTCATCTGGGTCAAATGTCCCCTTGGCCTAGTTTCCTTAGTCCCTAAGTCACTGGAGAGGCACCTGCCTCCTTCAGCCTGTCACTTAGATGACGGTGTGCTCACACAGGAAGGATGCTCACCAGTGGAGTGGATAGAAAACATATCCATACAACTAGGCTTGGGATGCGTGGCCACCTGCTCGCCACCTTCTAGCTGTGCGCATCATTCAGGGTGGTCTACATTTAGACCGGTAAACGTGGGGGCAACTCCACAGTGGGGAGCTGGCTACGGCATCCGGCACTGGTCATTTTCCACAACACAAGGCCTGGCTGGTGGGTACTTGAGCACTTCCTCTCGTGTCCCCAGTTATGCAGGCTCACACTGGTAAAACCAGTCCACTTCCTGGTGCTCCCTGTACTTACTTCCCCAGCTATGCAAAAGGGGTGGAGGAGGGACGTTCTGCTATGATTGGCATCTTGCTTGCTACACCTGAGCCCAAATGTGCTCAGGGAAAGGTCATCTGTTGGCTGTCAGCACAGAAGGGACTTGGGGCAGGGCCACCATAGCTTTTTGGGAGGACACTACCACCAGGAATGACAAGGTACATGAAGTCATGTCACTTCCGGCAAAAGTGAGGAACAGTCTGTGGCTTTAGGTCTCAGGAGCTCCTCTGGCTCTCCTGTCTCCTTTAGTGCTCTGCCCTCACCCCCTGGCTTGTCCCATTGAATGCTGCTTGGCTGTCTCCCTCCTGTCGTGTCAGCAGGTTGGAGGGATGACCAGTCATGTTTTTGGTGATCAGGGTGGTAAAATGGCCCATATCGTCAGTGCTGGAGGCGGTCACAACGAAACTGAACAGTCAAGTAGAAAACAGTGTCCGCCCACAGGCACCTCCGAGCCAAGCGCTGCAGTGGAGGGTCGGGCCAGCCTCCGCGCTCCGGCGTGGCCTTCAGTAATAACTGGAAGCGCGATTGCTTTTTCACTCACTATTTTTCAACGGTTTATTCATAAAGCAATTTTTCACTTTTCACTTATTTTCAGCCCCTTTCACATCTATCTACTCACAGTTTCTGTCTTGGCTTAGCCTTTCCCTCCTCCTCCTCCTCCTCCTCCTCCTCCCTCTCTCTCTCTGCTCTATGTTTCTTTATTCCCCTTTTTAAACTTTGAGCCGTTAGAATGGTATCGAGGCCTTGGTGGCCTCATTAACTGAAATGTTTCCTTTCAACATCTTCTTGGGGGTCTCCTCATTGGAGTCTCATATTCTTCCTCTGCAGTCAGTGTTTCTGTCCTCTGGTCCTTTTTGTGGCAACCAACTTAAATCTTTTTCACTTGTCTTGTAAATATGACTTTGTTAAAAAGAAAGAAGGAAAGAAACATACAAACAGAAGAAAAAAACAAACAAACAAAAAAAGAAAAGCAAAATCCGATTAAATTAGGCACACTAGAATTCTGGTACTGGCATCTAACAGGAGTTTGGCAGAATCATAACCCATTATCTCTACTTAAAGAACGTAGGTTTCTTTCAGGTGAGCAGATGAGAGGCATAGTTCCCACGGGTCAGCAGGACCTACAAGCTCCCTTTCCTTTGCCAGAAGAAGCCCCAGTAGCTGGTTCCACACCAGTTCGCCCTTCATTTCTGAGTCTCTCTTCTCTCTCTGACCTATAGCTGCCTACCGCAGCAACCAGATTTCCAAGGACAACAGGAAATAATAAAGTCTTAGCATAGCAAAGGTAATGATACTTCAGAGAAAGCCGGAAACAACCCAGGAATGACTCCTCATTCTAAGGATCACGAAACGGAAGCCCAGGGAGGGTCTAGAATTTTCCAGAGAGGATGCTTCTGATGGTGGCCTGACCTAAGACTAGCAATAGATTTTTTTATTCTGGGTACACAGCGTGTCCCATGAGTAGGGACTTGAACTCAATTTCTACCTTGAGTATACGCCTAAACTATGGGCCCGAAGAAAGAGTTAGGTGGCTCCATTATTGATCTTTAGCAGGTGGGTGTCCCAGGGCATCTCTGTCTGGTTACTTGTATTAAAACAAGACGGGAAAGGTTTACAGAGAAGATGCTGATGTCCCACAGTCCCTACTGTGTGGATGGGAATTTGTACTCAGGGCCAATGTGCTGATGAGATGGAAGAGGAGAGGGGAAGGGGATGCCATTCTTCCCCAAGTAATTACTGCTCAGGAGCCTATTTGGTTGGGGGTTTCTCTAATGGTGCCAGGCGCACACATGGTTTCATTGCCCTTTGAAATTCCTAGGACCTGCAACGTAGGACTTAATTTATTTATTTAAATTTTTTTTCCGAGATAGGGTTTCTCTTTGTAGCCTTGGCTGTCCTTGACTTGCTCCGTAGACCAGGCTGGCCTTGAACTCACAGAGATCCACCTGCCTCTGCCTCACCAAGTGCTGGGATTACAGGCAGGACTTTATTTATTTAGTGTTATGTACTCTTCCTCAGAGTTAGGCAGGCTTTCCTAGTTTGCTTGATTATACATATTGCTTTCCCTGAGAGCTCTCAGGAAGGTTTAGGAAACAAAACTTTTCTGCCTTGGATATTTCTTGCTTTAGGTCTACAGCTGCACACAGAATTAACAAATGCTTGGGCTGTGGGCATCTCGGGCTGAGCTTGTGTTTTCAAGCCAGGTGACTGATTGACTGATTCTTCCTTAAGTCCTGTGAGCAGGGAGATTCACTTCTTGCCTGGGGAGAAGCCCAGAGTGTTGCAAACCTCAGAGGTAGTTAGTCTCCTCAGTTTAAACCAGTGGTTCTCAACTTTCCTAATGTGGCAGCCCCTCGATACCTCAGGCTGTGTTGGCCTGCAACCATAAAAGTAGGTTGTTGCTATTTCGCAACTGTAATTTTGCTACTATTAAGGATCCTAAGGTAGCAACCCCCAGGTCGAGAACCTCTGGCTTAAGCTTTGCTACTGTGGGCTAGTTTCGTTTCCTTTCCTTTCCTTTCCTTTCCACGGTTCTTTCTCAGAGTGGAGACCAGCTGCCTCCCATTATCCACAGGTAAGTCCTTCGGATGCCCCAAAAGATGGGGCGGTTTCCTACCATTTCACGAAAACACATTTTGTAAGCACATTGAAGACTTTCTTACCAAAACTACCCAATGGTGCTTATCTGTCACTTCCTTTTTCTTTCTCGACAGGGCAGAGGAAAACTCAAAGATGACTATGTCACACTTGTGCTGAATAACACCTTCGTCTTAAATACAGAAAGAGGGAAATGTGTACATGACCAACTCTTGACTCAGCACTTGGCAAGACTGGAAGGGGCAAATGAGGAGAGGGTTCGTTAGTTTATAGTATTCTGAGAAGCTGGGCCACAGCAGAGAATTTGCATAAATCTGGTTAAAAATAACCTTCTGGAAGCTTGCTACAGTTTTTGTCTGAATCACACCAATTAGGGCTGTGTTGAAATTAAAATCACTTCTAACTTATTTAAGAAGCTGTCAGCAGTACTTTGAACACTTGGACTTAGGGGGCTCTGAGGTCTTGAAAGGGGATGTGATGGCACACAGCCGGCCGGAAGTGGATTGTAAGAGGTAGCTGATGCCCAGAGCGGGCTGGTGGAAGGTGGGCACGTTATGGGAGAAGTGCTCCTGGGTTCCTCGGAGGAGAGGAAGCCAGAGCATGTGAGGAAGTGGTTCACTGGGCACCGTGTAGCTTTCCTCTTATCCATCACTTTTTTGGCTGCCTGTTCTGTGCTCTCATCTTCCTGTCTGGACAGAGTTCCCTGAAGGCCTGTATCTTGAATCCCTCCTTCTGTCCTGGCAGAGTCTCAGTATATAGCTCCGATTGGCCTGGAACTCTGTATGTAGAGCAGGCTGGTCTTGAACTCAGAGAGATCTGTCTGCCTCCACCCCTCCAAGTGTGTGCTATCACACCTGGCGTCATCTTTTAGAGAACACACACACACACACACACACACACACACACACACACACACACACGGTGCATGGAGGGGGTAATGGGATAGAGGGTGGTGGGAGAGAGAGAGAGAAAGAGAGAGAGAGAGAGAGAGAGAGAGAGAGAGAGAGAGAGAGAGAGAGAGAATGAGAATAACTTCATTTATACCAATCTATGACACACAAATTATTTTATTTCCCCCAAGGAAAAACCATCAAGGAATGTGCCCAGAAACTTCTATGATGCTTTGTATAGAGCCTGCATATTGTCACATGGTAGGAAATATTTCTGTATAGCTTTGATGTTGCTAGGGAAATTTTCAAAAATGGTGATTTTTTTTCAGACTTGCTTTACCCCATGGAGGACTGTGATGCCCAAATCTAACAATCTGGACTCTGGCATATGTACTTGGGCTTCTGGTGGGTGTTACCTTTCCATCTAAGTCCATTCTCAAGTGCTCCTGAGATGGGCAACTCTCAAGAAAACAAGACATGGTCTTCCAACTAAAGAAGTATGATTTATGTGAGTAATTGTAACGCCCTAGATCTTACGGAGACTTAAAAAAAATGATTACCACAACGGTTCTTCAGAACTTAACCCTCTTACCAGCACTCCTTGGCACGTTATGATAGTACGGTTCTGTTTTTTTTTTTTAAACTGCCCAGTTGTATGTTGGCAAGACTTCAAATTCTTGGTGCAAGATGTTTAAGTAAATTTAAAGAAGAAACACCATGTCAAGAGAAAACATAAGGGTCTTGGCCGTCGAAATGTAAGAAGCCACATTACGTTCTCAACAAACGTTCAGCTAGCATGGACTCACACAGTTGGTAACTGTGAAATGGGAGCCATAAAAAGCCTTTGTAAATGGCTTTTAGATCATTCACCAGAGAGCACTGCCACTTACTTAGACTCATCTCTTATTTTTATCTACCAACAGGGAATCAGATTTACTTGTGCCTTCTCTCTGGGGACCAGTTAGGTTCTGGAAGGTCCATGTACAAAGAAGGAACATTATTCCTACCACAGGATCCATGAGGCTCAGCACCGTGCCACGACAAACCCTAGGCTATATACTAATGATGCCTCGTTTGAGGTTGAATCATTCCTTTGGAAATTCCCATTAAATAACCAAGTTGCAAATGGGCTTCTCAAATTGGTGGGGGTCAGGGGTTGGTGGTGGTGCAACACAGAGCATTTCCCATGGCACACCTTGTGTTAGTGTCAAACTGAAGAAGCAATACTAATGTCACCAACAGGAAATGTTTCTGAACCCAGCTTCCCAGAACCCCTCACCCACCTGCAGGCCATGAGTACATACATGCCATTTCTGAACGAGTTCCCAGTCTTCCTTAGTTCTTCACTATGACCTTAAGCATAGTAATAAATAGTTGTAATTCATAATGAAAGAAAACCAAACACTAGTGAGAGTTATGGCACACCTCCCTCCATACACTTGGGTCTCGGAAACTAAGCAGGGTCTGGCCTGGTTAGAACTTGAATGGGAGCCTTATAAAACACCACGGGCCAGTGATGTTCATTTGCTTTCTAGAACAGTCCACAGAAAGGTGGGAAATTGGGCATCATGACCGGTACTTGCTGAGGAGGGGCTGTGCAGGGAGAGACAAATTGTTTGAAAAGTCTTCAAACTGTGGCTCAGTGACACCATGGTAGTAGGGACAATCGAAAAGGACGCCTTTCAAAACATCAGACAAGCGTTGGTAAAGCATGAACATTTATATTTAATTTACATTTTGACAATTTGCACATAAATAACAATGTAAACCAGTACGTAAACACAAGATAGTTCTGTTGTTCTAGCAAAGTAAAAAGCCAATAACTTTGGTCAGTTTTTAACTCTGAGGGGAAACAAAACAAAACAAAAAAACCACTGTTAATTGTGGGCTCAACACTTACATGTAAGAGGCCGAAGAGTAAGACAGATGGCAAGAAAAGCGATTAGTCCTCGTAAAACTCCTCTCAACACGAGAGAACACAGGAGGAAAACGGCACAAGTTCAGTGGAGAGAAAATGTATTTGGTGTCAACGTCCTGTCATGCTTTGGTTTACCTACAATTAAGGAAGGGTTTTCTAGAACACAGCTACTCAGTGTGAGCTTGCTAGCTAGCGTGTGTGGGATCTCTGGGTGTGATCCTTGTAGGTAAGGAGACCCGCATCTCGCTAGTCACAGCAACAGGTCAGTAAGGCTCTTGGGTTTCCCTGGATGATTTGACAGTTCTCTCTTTGTTAAGTCGATATATGACACTGAACTAAGCATTGGTCTGGAGAGTGATGGGTGTGCCAGGGTCCAAAGTAGGGAGATGGAGGGGATTTTAATTTCTGTGACCCAACTGACACAAATGTAGCAAACCAATCAACTCAGACAGGATGATGTAAAGTCTTTTTTTTCCCCTCCATAGCTGCTACATGGCCCGTCCCTCTGGTCTCTGGTAGAAGGCAGGGAGGTGCCCAAGCACCAATGTTAATAGTGAGGTCATGGAGTTTTAAGCAGAACCTCAGAGAGGTTCATTTTGCTCTTGGGAAAAGTAGGTTCTTTTACATGGCTTGGATCACAATTTAAGTGGTTATAAATATATTATATATACACATGGTATAGTGGTATAAATAGGTTCATAAATATACAGCATTCTTTGTTACACCTTAAACACCAATAGGTAAC
Organism: Acomys russatus; assembly: GCF_903995435.1. Classification (NCBI taxonomy): domain Eukaryota; kingdom Metazoa; phylum Chordata; class Mammalia; order Rodentia; family Muridae; genus Acomys; species Acomys russatus. The sequence goes on along the minus strand of NC_067157.1, from coordinate 6,906,075 downwards.
TTTCGGGCTTAGGAGAATGAATACAAGACAGAACAACCCAGCCTTCCACTCAGGAGCACACAGGCTCAGCTGAGTAGCAAGTCATGACGTAAGACATCACTTCCTGCACTCCTGCTGGATACACTCAATGAGGTAATTGTTGTTGAACAACTTTGCAATGCCCTTTCATCTTCAATTAAATTAACTACAAAACGCAAAACACAAATACTGAGAAAAGCTGAGTTTTACAGATAAAATACAGCTGATGTCGGGGATAGGAATGTTCATTACCCGCTTAGCCTAAGGTGACAAGAATACCCGTTTTAAAATTTTTATTGTTTCTGTTTTTTTTTTTTTTTTCCTTTGTTTGTTTGTTCGTATTTTAAATGTGGCCTGAGCCTTTCTATATCAAATGCTTCTTGGTAGGGCACCACCTTTGTGCAATTTTGACATTAAGAAAAACAAAAACAAGCCAACAACAAAACGACACCCAGACAAACCCCCAACCCTCACACACACACACAAAACCATCTGTGCTTGAAAGACAGATCCCTCGATGGTTTGAACATGGCATTTTATCTTCTTCACATTTTCAGATAACACATTGGGATGCCAAAGTCATACGGCCACTCAGAACGGTCATGTGACACTGCAGACAGGAAGACCCTGTGTTTTTGGAGGGACAGGTTGGCAAAGTCTTCCTGTGTCCATTTTGGTAAGATTGTGGCTAGGAGTGTGTGTGTGGGCTGGGGCAGGGGCGGAAGACGATCATCAGAATCATAAAATTTTTCTTATATTACTTTCCCCTCAAATTATTGCTGAGTAATTCTGCACATATATCCCCGACTTATACAATGTTGTTCAAATGATGTGATCCTCTGAGTTAACACACCAACCATATGACTTTGGCAATATCAAAACTTATTTTAAAGCATTAGTCTAAGGGAAGGCGACTGAAATCACATAGCTGTCTACTAAGTCTCAGGTATTTCAACAGATGTGCAGAAACTATCTACAAAGGATAGCCACAAGACAAGAATACAACATTTATACTAAAACTACCAAGAATTTTTCCAGTCATTGTAAACTTCTTTAATTATTGCTTTTTGAAAGATAAACTGTATAATAAATTATGAAGGATTATCATTGAAAAAATAATTATGGCTAGGCAATAGTTTTAGTAATAGGGAGGCTATGCAAAACATATCCACACAAATATTCAAAATACACAGGTTCAAATATATAGACATGGCTGTAAATAAGTTTATATATATATATATATATAATATGTATATATGTATATATAGCGAGTCTTTGCCTCATTTATGCCCTGAGATTTTGGTAACATTGGAGTCCTTCTTTAATTCCAGAGAGATGCGGGGAGCCACCTGCTGCCAGGACAGCTTTGCATATCTGGAATTGTGTACAAGGAATTTGCTACAGGCACCCTGAACTCACCAAGTCATAACCTAGGAAGCAAAATGCAACACTTATTTTCTGAAAATCTTAAGGATCCATCGGTTCAACTGTTTCTTGTTTGACCTTTACAGGTACCAGAGGTAGTGGGTTGGTGTGAGGCAACTTCATGAGGGACAGGTCTGATGACTCAAAGAGGCCACACCCTGAGGAGAGGAGTCCACTCCCCATGTTTCTTTGCAAAGATACTTTCAGACCAGTTTCTTCTTTCTCTTTTCTGACCACAGCTAGGATCTCCTTCTCCACCATAGAAGTCACATCGATATTGTCCTCCATGTCCTCAAGTCGGTCAGCATTGTCACTAATATCGAACTTCTCGATTTCCTCATTGACGCGGGTCAGATCCTCCAGAGGCAGCCCGGGGGCTGGGGCCGCAGGACAGTTGCCTTTCAGGTGGACCTTGAGGCTGCAGAGATGAATGTAGCTCTTGTGGCACTGGGCACACTTGTGGGGCCGCTCCCGGGTATGGAGTCGCTTGTGTAGCTTCAGGTGCACGAACTGCGTGAACTTGGCAGGGCACACCTTACACTGGTAAGGCTTCTCTCCGGAGTGCAGCCGAAGGTGGGTCTTGAGATTGCTGGTGCTGCTGAATCTCTTGTGGCAGACCTAAAGTGTGAGGACAAAGAGAAGGCGGAGAAAGGAAGAAAGAGGGAAGACCAGATTGGTTATTGCCAATGGGAGGGGCAGGACCACATGCCAATAACCCAGCAACTTCGGGCGCTCAGAAGCCTGTTAATGGCACTCATGCCCCATGCCATGATAAGCAATTTGGGGAGGTGCGGTTTATCCCAGGCCGTGCCTCCCCCCCCCCCCCCCCCCCCCCCCCACCTGCCGGAACTTGACTGTCATCCATCCACCACTACAGCCTGCGAGGAGCTGCGCGGTGCCAGCAGCCTTGTGGCGAGGCAATTATTTTTGCGTTGTTGAAACCACACGGAAAGACAACTGCGCAGACATTTTCTACAAAAGTTCTACCCAGAAAACCCTGCCCACCTGGCATTCGTGTGGCTTTTCTCCCGTGTGTACCAGGTAGTGTTTCTGCAGATGGGCGAGCTGAGTAAAACCCTTGTTGCAGGTCTGGCATTTGAAAGGCCGTTCTCCACTGTGCACTCTCAGGTGGACCTGGGAAGAAGCCACAGGGGGTTAGCTCTGGGACTGAGAGGAGGAGGCCGGCTCCCTAAGCCTCTCTAGAGCAAGGTGTGTCCGATGCAGATGCAAGCATCTTAGGAAAGGCATCGAGATGAACCCCGCATTTTCATTAACCAACAAGCCCCACCCATGGAGTCTAGACCCAAGCCGGGTCTCCTATGGCTCAAGTGCAATTTAACAACCCGCGCCCAGGTAGCCCAGGGCAAATACCCCGCAAGTGGCCCTACCTTCAGGTTGGAGAGCTGACCGAACGTCTTGGCACAGACGTTGCACTCGTACTTGATCTTGCCGTTCTGCTTCTTCAGTGGGTAGGGAAGAGTCTTGTAGCCAGTCATGTTTCTTTTGTTTTTAATGAGATTCATGGCTCCGTCAGTGCTCGGGGCTGCCATCACCGCTGAGGTAGCTTTGGGTTGGACCACGTGTTCGGATGACGTGGCTGCGGTTCCCGCTGTCGGAGATCCGCTGGGGGGACTACTCTCGTCCTTCATGCTGGCTGCAGCCCCGGTAAGGGAGAAGGCACTGTGGGGCGCTGGGACAAGCACCTCTCTGGGGTGCTCAGGAGGAAGCAGCCTCCGGCCTCCATCTGAGGGCAGGGAACTCGGAAGGGAGGATGGACTGAGCATGGGGTGAGGCAGGTTGCTCCCACCGAGGAGGTTGCTGTAGACAGGGTACAACCTGGGGAAGAGGCTGAAATTACTGATGCCGTTGATGTTGTTCAAGCTGTTAGAACTTATGCTATAGGGTGGCAACAGGAACTTGGGGTAGTGAGCATTGTAAGAGGGGATGAAAGCTGGTGGGAGGTGGGGGGCAGGTGCGTAGCCAGGGTAGGAACCCAGGCCCTCCGAGCCGTAGGACGCGTTCAAGTAGGAGTCCCGGTGTTCCGGGGGGACTGGCGCCAGGGGCGACAGTGTGTTCCCCGGGCTGCCGTGGGGGCTGGAGCTCTTGAGGCTCTGCTCAGGGCTGCTGCTTGACGGGGGACTGGGAGTTGTGGACGACGGAAGGGGGCTGTGAGTGATGTAAGTGGGTCTCTCCATCCCATAGGCCAGGGTTGCTTTCAAAAAGTCTTCCGGCAGGGGTGCCCGGATAGGGTAGACCACCCGAGGGTAGAAGGGCATGTCGGGGCTCCCATTTTTCCTAAAGCCATCCATGTCTTTGTCTGAAGTGAGGGGTGAAATGTTGGAGCGGTAGATGTCTTTCCTTTTGGAGGGATTGGAGTCCAGTTTTAGGATTTCTTTCACGCTATACTCTCTCTTGGGTATATTCTTTGAGTACAGTTCGTTTTTCTCACTGCTGTATTGCTTTGGGTTGCTTTCCGTTTGTGCTAAAATGAAGAAGAAAGGGCGGGGTTACTCACAGGCCTGTGGAGAACCGAAGTGAAATCAGAAAGTCGTTCTCTCTTCTTGAGAAACACTGAGCAGCAGCTGGCAAATACAAAAGCTAGACACCTGGCCCCTGCCGCCTCTCACTCCAGAGGGCTCTGGGCCACCCACTCAGAAGGCTGCTCCATTTCCTCCAAGGGGGGGGGGGGAGTGGGAAAAAAAAACCGGGAACAATGGCAGCCTCTACATAGCGCCATTTGTACGATCTCGTTCCCACGAGTGCGAACTATGACAGAAAAGTGCTGTCCTAACTGGGACGGCTGAGCGTTCACTAAGATGGGGTGGAAAAATACAGGGGTGGGGGTTTGTCACGGGTTAATAAGTCATTCTGATATTCGGCAGTTTACCTAAAGGAAACCAGCCCACTGCAAACTTAGATGAAAGACTGAGACCAGTTTTAAGTAAATGAACAGTCATCAATTTTCAAATGGATTTCTCTTTAAATAGGAACCCCTTAAAAGCCCTGTTCAAATTGCCTGGACCAAATAAATAAGAATGCTGCCCGTTTCTGGCCACTGTTGGGCCAGCGCAAGCATTCATTTCACCAAGGTTCTGGTCTAACCAGACTACCATCTGGGCTGTCTCCTGGAATCATGAGGCGTGACAGTCACCTCTGCCAAACCACAACAGGTAGTTCCCAAGCACCAAAGAAAACAGAGGCAGCAAGGAGGAAAACATTTACTCGTAGAGACAGCATATGGTCCCTGGTAAGATTCAGAAACAGTGAGGACCTTCCTAGATTAGCGACGGCCGCCTGGCCCCATTGCACAGGGCAGACGAGGCCTGCAGGAGACGCCTCAGCTCAGTCTTCCCTGGCCAAAGGACAACACATAGGAAGCGTAGGGTGAGCTGTGTTCCTGGGATGCTCACTCAAACAGGCACCCCTGCCTAGGATGCTGAGGGCATCAGCAGCCGGGGTGCAATGCTCTGAGAAGCCAGGTTCTTGGCCTCTGCAATTGGGAATGGTGCTTAAGACACCGTAAAACAGTATCCTTTGTACACTCTTATAAAACAGCCCTGTTTGGCTTAACTGAAAAGGAACTCCTAGCTTGCTACCTGATAGGTCTGAAGATGAACTCCGTGGAAGCCCTGAGCTTAAACTTTTCAGACCCATTCATTCTCCAGGCTGACAGGCTGGAGGGATTTGATTCCAGCTGGAAAGCTCTTTAGAGGATGTTATCTCCTGCGGGTTGTTATCAGTTTCTCCTGGGTAGCCAGGGCACCAGAATAAACACAGCGACCCAACACTATCAGAAAATGCTGATGAGGGTCAGTGACGGAAAGCTTTCTGAGGGAGAGCAATTTCTCTCAAGCCTCTAAACCAAAATAAATACCCCCCTTATCAGGCCAATATCAGTCTTACGGGGAGGCCCAGCAGGCAGGAAGTTCAAATTGTCACTTTTGTTTTTTAAGGCTAAAATGGTAAAGGAAGAGAGAGACAAGTAAGGTGGAGAGTTGATAGGCAAAGCATCCCACAGTGACAGGAAGGGATTTACTGGAGGTTAAAAAAAAAAAAAAAAAAAAAAAAGATAATGATTTAGAAGCATCCCCAGGTTAAAAGAAAAGAAGGACATTTGTGTGCCAACCCTCCTAACTCTGCCTTTTTGTTGTTGTTGCTGTTGGTGGTGGTGGTGGTTGGGGTGTGGGGGAGGAGACAGGTCTTACTATGTAGCCTTGGTTGGTCTGGCACTTGTTATGTAGACCAAACTGACCAAGAATTCAGAGAGCCACCTGCTTCTGCCTCTCAATTGCTGGGATTAAAGGTGCGTGCCACCACACCCAACCCCATGCCATTTCTATGTGGTAAATCACATCAAAGACTCATAATGTTTTTGTAGTCTCCCCGCAGTGGAAACTTAACACATGGAGTTTAAAGAATTGGGCCCTCTCCCAGTGCGAAGGCCGGGTTTAATCATAGGCATTTTTGCTAAGCACCCCAATGACTGAATGGATCCGAAGCCAATGATTGAGCCAACAAAGGAAGAAGTCAGAACGTTTCATCTTCCCTGCGACACACGTAGTGTAGTGTTCGGTGTCTGTCTTCAAAACACCAGGCTGACAGCTCATCCTGAAGGAATATCCTCCCATGTCTCTAAGAGACTTTACAGCTGGAAAACTGTAGGCTGCATGTGAAGGTACATTTTTAAAAACTCATTTTTTCAGCAGCTGAGTAATCAGAGGAACTGCTATCATTTCTAACTCTCCCACTTAGCAGCCTGAGTTAACATGAAAAAGAAAATCAAGCTCTGTTTTTGTTCTTAAATCTTAAATGGCTGTAGGCGGACAGAGTCATTTCAAGAGTGAGCTGCCTCTGACGGTTCTGATGGCTTAATTGTGTCGACTCACATTTTCGATCTATAATAAGTACCCCCAAGACTACAAGAAAGAACCTAGAAGTTCTGCAGTAGGCAAAACAAAGTCTGTTTTCAACTGAAACCGAGAAAGCAGATTAACATGCAGAAGTCTATAATTTGGTCAACTGATTTCTAGATGGGTTAGTTAGATAGATAGAAAAGAAAAATTACCAAAAAGGTTGGGAGGGCTGGAAGCTAAATTTAATAGTTCTTTTTTTTTTTTTCACCTTCCCACCTCCCTTTTCTTTCTTGCCAGTTTGTGATATCTGGGCCCTCGCTGCCCTTCATTCTTTCCCTACCCCATCCCACCCCCACCCCCCTAGAGTCCTTAGGGAGACTCTGAACAGACTCTATTGTGCTTTCAGCGTAGAAATCCAGCACAGCTCATCATGGACACACGATCTACTTATTAGGCCTGATGAAATGCTGGAAATTTTTCTGATCAGAGTCTCAGTCATCAGTTGCCACACCTGAGCCAGCAGGTTTCCCAATCAGTGGCAGGAGCCTTGTCTACCACTGTCTTGTTAACTCTCTCTCTCTCTCTGTGTATCAGGAATATCCCCCAAAGGAGGTGCTAACGTGACACTCAGAAGACTCCTGGGTGAACTCAAAGGGCTAGCTGAAGAACAAAGCTGTCATCTCACAGTGTACGTGAAAATTCCTTTGAATACATAGAGCAAGCACTTGAGCCAGGCACGGTGGGCACATGCCTGTCATCCTGGCATTTAGGGGCTGAAGATGGGTCAGAAGTTCAAGGCCATGCTTGATTACCTATCAAGTTTGAGATGAACCTAAGCTGCATGACCCCATATCCTTAATACAACAACAACAACAACAACCCCAAACCCATGAGATGAGGGATTGCTACCTTTGGCCAGGATGGATGGTGCCCACCAGGCCAAGCTCAGGGGTACATTTTGCTGAGTTAGGGACCCTGGGCACAAACCCTCTAATGTGATCTCACAGGAAAAGTACCGAAGTTGTGATTTTTCAGAAAATTGAATATTCCTGAGAGCCTACGCGTTGTAGAATAAACATGGCCAGCTAGACAGAGTATCCGATCACGAAGCCATTGGTCTTAAGGTTAAGATACTAAAATTAATATTTATTTCTAGTGTCTCAGTGGTAAAATGTGAGCCATATTTAGTCTCCAGGGAAAGCAAATGAGACTGTACAGTCAAAACTGAGTATCAGAAACTTGGAATGCTCTATAGTTTTCTGGAAAGGTTTCCTCAAATTTAAGAGAAGATCAAAATAAAAACTTTTAATCCTTCAACATTTCATTGTAACCAAAATGTGGACATTTGTGCTGCAAAAATTCAGCATTATAACTCGGAATAACCAGAGTTACAATAGGGGTTAGGATTTTTTATTCTTAAAGTGTTTTTAAAGCTGACTTGAGAATGACTGAAATACAGGGATGCCTTGTAGCCTTGTAGAGGTCATGACAGCAGATTTAGCAAAAAAAAAAAAAAAAAAAAAAAAAAAAAAAAAAAAAAAAAAAGTAAAAGCTTCTAAACCTAAGGGACCAAGAACTTGTCAAGATAAAGTGATAGGTGGTTACCGTAAGACTGATTAAAAGATGAGATTAATTCATCTTACCATAAGGAAGGAAGCTAAGATAGGAAATCTTTCAGGGTTATTCACTTAGACTGCTTGAAAAAACTGTGACGGTTTTTCTAGAAACAGCCTTCCACATCATGGCTTTACAGCCACGTGTCAGTGAAAACTCTAAGCCCTGAAACAGTAGGGCAAAAAGGGACAAAGGCTGGCGCGTTCAACACGTCCACGCCAGTCTGCTTCATGCCTCCAATCACCCCTTTCGCATAAATTAGAATTAAAAATATATTTCTTCCTGTAATTTTCTAAAATCAACATTCAGGGTTGACCATAATGTGTGTGTGTGTGTGTGTGTGTGTGTGTGTGTGTGTGTGTGTGTGTGTGTGTGTGTGTGTATGTTTCATAATAAGGACAAGGGATATTAAAAAAATGTTTTCCTTTTCCTAGTCTTAGCTAAAGCCACCTACTTAGTCCAACAGATGACGAAGCCATATAATTAGACAACGTGTTATTAGCTCACAGGACCAGGACTGACATTACTGGCATTTTTTAATTTTTTTGTTCTGTAATCCACTTACTGAGATTCATCACTGTGAGCTCTCCAGGATAAGGATAGTGGAGCCTCTCCGCAAAGTCCCGACAATACCACACAAGAAGTTCCTGGTTCGCAGGGATGGGCTTAATGGTGTAGAAGTAGATATTCATCCCGTTCTGACAGGCAGCCAGGTTTTGCTCTCGGGCAGAGTGAGCCGGATTCACGTAGCGCATCCAATTGCTTTTCTCCTCATTAAAACCATCAATGAAATGGTGGAAGTCCTCTCTGGAGTAGATCTGTCCAAAAGAGAGGAAAGATGAGGTGTGAAAGGCAACCAGCCGAGAGCCGTGGGAAGCTGCCCTGAACCTCTCAGGATCTTAAACGCGAAGGAGGAGTTCAGCACCCATGACCCTACCCCTCATTGCTTAGTTAGAGAAAGAATCACTGGTCTGCTGGGAGTCCTCTTGAGAATCAGCAGAAACACAGGTAAGGTAAATTGTGTTAGTTACCTCTTTTTTCTCCATTTCAATTTTACGGTCTTTTCATGTTGGGGAGTGCATAGAGAAATAATAATAAAACACCAAAACTCCTAATTAACGAGCAGCCCGGGAGTGGAGGAAACCACCACAAAGACAGCACTCTTGCTACAGTAGCGAATAGCGAATAGGTGACTCTGCCCAGCACAGTTCCAACTATGCTGACTTTTAGTGCCTTGAGTCACGGGGCAGGCTAGCAGAGTGCTGCGTCAAAGCAAGGCTCAGCTCCTTTCTATGGCCTCTGTACTTGTGTTTCCTACACCTCCGCCCGGGGCTCAGACTCTGCAAACATCCTCCACCCCCCCAGCCCCGAGTCCCACAGTAACACTTGTTCAGATGAATACTTGGAACCCTGCCTTTTTGTGGAAACACTGGGTGGGGCGAAGGTGAACTTCACCTGCCATAACAAAGTGAGCCACTGGCACAGAGGCCAGAGTTTGGCTGCCTGAAGAAGTCACTTCTCCTCCTGGTAAACTTAGGCAGCCCTGTGCCTCTCTTTCATGCCAAAGGCGTAAAGAGGGACCCCGTATCTGTGAGGAGGCTGGCCAAAACAACACACACAGGACCAGGAGTTTGGGCTTTTGAAAAAAGAAGATGAAGGAAACTGTATGGTTCTTGTAAAGAAGAGTGTGCAGTCTGACCCTCGGCGGCGCTACCTCTGGCTAACAGCTGTAGTCACAACGCTTGGTAAAAAGGCAGAGTTAAGAAGAGAAGGGGGAAAAAAAAAAACTATTCCTACTGAACCAAGGGGGTAATAAACTCACTCCTTATCTTCTCCAGAAAGTTCCTTTCTTTGAAGAGGCACTGCCTTCCTTCAGACCAGAGAGCTTTCTTTACACACAAGATACTCTCCAAGAGGCGCTGTGGTGCTTATGTCCCCTGAGACTCTGCTCAACAGGGCAGCAGGCTAGCTGTGTGATAGGCTCTCTAGCTCTCTCAAACGTTATCAGAAATTAAAAAGGAACTCTGTCCCTTTAATACGGGCAGTAAACAAGAGAACCAGTTTCTTTTAAAGGGTGACTTCCTGTGAATTGTGAGGGGGATGCATGTGGCTTCATCAAAGCAGCCTGCGTGAGCTTCCGCGGTGTGTCTTGTTAAGAGAAAATGTAAGAAGACTGGCTGAATTCAGCTAGCAAGAGGGGTTTTCAAGTTTGTTTACTCTGTCGCGAAAACTTCCAGGAACATGGGGTTCCATCGCTTTTGCACCAGGGCGGAAACTGCTAGCAGAGGGTGTGTTGATCCTGGTCGGCTTTCCACGACTACAGTTTACTGTACCCTCATTTAAAAACGGCCTCATGGATGTCATGAAGTCACACACACACAGCCCAAGAAAATAAAATCGTGCATTTGTAAATCGTGCACCGATGGCTGCCTTTCCCTCTATTATCGAGATTAAATACATGCTGACTCATAGAACAGTTACAAGAAATGTCACTGGTTTCTCACTTGAGCATCTCTTTGGCTGTGTCATTTGCGTGAAACCCTTTCATTCCTCACAACAGATGTTCATATTCCTGCCCCACAAACCAGGATCTTCCAACATGTGAGATTTATTCCCTACCATCTTTGTTGCATTTAAATAACTCCTCCCAAGAAGAGACTTTTGGTTATTTATTATTATTTTGTAAATCTTTAAATGAAACAGATCTGGGGGAGGGATGGGAGATTCTCCAGTGTTTCTTGACCTTTTTTTTTTTTTTTTTTTTCCAAGACAGGGTTTTTCTGTGTAGCCTTGGCTGTCCTTGACTCAATTTGTAGACCAAGCTAGCCTCGAATTCAAAGAGATCTGCCTGCCTCTGCCTCCGTGAGGGCTGGGATTACAGATGTGTGCCACCACAGTCAGATTGTCTTAATTCAGACCATTTGAGATCAAGATTAACATACCTCCATGGCTCCCATCTGAGAGTTCAATAAAGGTAGAAATGCTCTCATATACTTATATTGTGAATTTCCTAGCAATATATTTTCACACCCACTAATTAGTTAATAAATAAAAATTAAGAACAAATACTTCTTAGGAAATCTACCAACTACAGTTGTAGAAGTAGTAAGTTAGTTTCTGGAAACAAATATCCCGGATGAAGAAAGGCTCTCTCAGAAATAACTTTATTAGTACTTTTCTAATCAAAGCTTTTTAAAGTTTTTTTTTTAAATGCTGAAATATCAACCAGAATAAGCACCATGCAGTTTTGGTTATTACCATTTCTTCAGGTGATGTGTACTTTCTGTCTGTCTGAGCGAAACCGCTCATTAAATTTGCATAAATAGCTCTTCATTTCCAAACTAAGGAAACTGAGCATGGCACAGACAGGTTGAGGAAAGGGAGGCTGGCTCTTTGTTATCCACTCCCAAAGCAGTTTTTACCCATGAATGCCATCTCCCAGGTTGCTTCAGAGCCCATGCTAACCCTGACGTGCCAAAGGAGACCGCATAAGCCAGACCTGTCTTCTCACATGCATGTGAGTCTCCTTGTGCTTAGCAACTTAGACACTGTCTAAAGTAACAGTCTTTGGTGGAGGTGGATTTAAATAAAGCCACTTCTAGGGTCCTTCTCTGTCCCACTAATCCCTCTTCTACTTATAGCCTCTCTTAGTGACACATATCTTCAAGATAATACATTTATGATAACTCTTCCATTCAAATGAAGTTAACTCAGCAAGAAATTAAGACAGGGCGAAATGAAATCTAAGGCTTGGTGAGTCATTACTACTTCCTGGAAGAGAAATGCAAATGAACCTACCCTTGAAGCAAGCAGCAAACTGTTTCCCTTCATCACAAAGCTGTATGTAATGAGTTGAGAGAAAAAAAAAAAAAAAAAAAAAAAAAAAAAAGCCAATTTCTCATGTAGTCCACACCTAACCTCCTAGAGCCAAGATTTCCAGGCACAACATTTAACCAGTTTTGCTGAACTTGCTCAGAATTCCAGTGGTTCCTTGAATGAGCTCCAACTGGTTCTCACCACAGGCTGAGAAGGAAGCGACCCTGTTCTTTAAGTTCCAGTACTGAAAAGGTTAAAAAAAAAAAAAAGTTTCCTTACTTACCCGCCAAAAATATTTCCTGTTGGCGTTCTTGGGGACTGTGTCATTGGTGTAGACTTCACCTATGAGGGGTCCAAATCTTGTTCCCTTTGGTATATACTCCTTACTTAGTACCCCAGTCACCTAAACAGAGAAAACATGGACGCATTACTCCAACTCTAAAATGCCAAACCTCGTTCTTTTCAGTGAACTGAATTGCCCATTGATAACCTAGCCGTCTGATGTCTCCACAATTAACAGGAAGCTACATCACAGTCATCTTTGAAAGTCGTGCATGTGCCGAACTAGTCCAGGGCAGTGTTTCTGGAGACTATTGACTATACTTTTTCTTGCGTCTCACGCTAGAAGATTGGGAGACCAGCACTCTGTTCTAAGAGAATAAAGCGGCCGAGTGAGCTGTTGCGATTAGCTTCTTCAGTCCCCTAGTTCCTCCCTCCCTCAAACCATAAACACAGTATGCTTGAGGGGAATGAATAAAGAGTTTTAACCTCAGAAACCAAAATAATGCCTTTTAGTTGTTCCACAGAGGCCGAAGGAACCAGAAACCAAACACATTAAGGTTTTTCCTCCCCTACCTTATTCCAGAAGAGCGCCCCCCCCCCCCATAGCTTGTAAGAGATCTTTACTAGAAGAAAGGTCTTTCAAGTAACTTTGTTCTGTGGCATCTACTCAGTGGTGGTCAGAAGTCCCTCTTTGAAATAGAATGGGTAATGAGGAGACTGTGGCTTCTAAAAGATGTGGCTTCTAAGATCTGAGGAAGTGACCTTTGCAGACTGAAGGCCTCGTGCATTCCGACTCTGTGGGGTTTACTAGAGAAAGATGTTAACTATGGCGCTTCTTCCTTGATCATAACTTTCTTTTTAGGGTATTTAAAAAAAAATCTCAGACTCAAGCTAGGGAGCAATTCAAATGAACTCTAAGTAGCTCTTTATACCTTTTACAGGGTAGATTTATCTTCTTATTTTAATGTTTGTTCTGGTTCAAAACAGTAAGGAATGCTTTCCTGGGATGACCAAGGGCAGGGTAAAACTGTTTATTTCTACTAGTATTTTTCTTGATGGCTATCATATAACTATATATGCAAAATGGCAGGTGCAGATAAGCCAATCAATAGCTGTTCAGATGGTTTGCAGGAAAATCCAAGACTTCATTCCATTTCATCAAAAATTAAATCTCTGTTCAGGATGCAATGGGCACACCTGCACAGCTGGGACGGGCACACCTGCACAGATGGGGCGGGCTACTCTTTCTCTTGTCAGTTTTCTTTCTTTCTTTCTTTCTTTTTTTTTTTTTTTTTTAGTTCTCAATTGCCAATTTTCTTAAATAATTTAATATTCCTTATACAAGTCAGTGGGGCGTTCTTATGACAGGGAAAGGGGAGAGAAGGAGAAAATGTTCCGTGCCCGGCACAACTCGAAACAAAGTTGGTGAGTTAAAAGTGCTATTTTTGGTTCTATGTGAATTTGTGGCAAAGGTCTGAAAAAGGCAGATGTTCATCTCCACCTCTGCCCTCAGTTACATCTGTCTATGCTTCCAAAAACACTTCATGATTGTTGTTGTCGGTTATAGCCTGGCTGTGGGGAGACAGGAGCATCTCAGAGATACTGAGGGAAGACTCTGGAGATGAAAATATATACAGAAAGCTCGGCTAGCCTGCTGTGGTCCCAGGCTTGTGTAGTACAGATTATTGAACCTACTTTGTAAAAGTCATGCAATTGTCTTCTATAATACACAAATTATTAGACATTTACATTTGAATACTTATTCCATAATATTAAAATGCCAAACAGGAAAAACAAATAATGCCATTTGTCAGTGAGCCAATAATTAGCAGCTGATCATTTCAACATATCCACTTTAAAGCAGTAATTTTAAGAAAGGCACTCAACTGGTTCATCAACTTTGCTTTAAATTATAGCCTCCTGCAGACAGTGTCTTGGGAGTCAGAGCTTGCTTACCAACAAGGAACATTACATTGAGGTCACAGTCTTCCTTCCAAATTGCCATTTTTCTTTCTACACAGAAGGGCCTCCTGGTTTTCACCTATCAATCTTACACTAAGAAAACACATTTTCCTGTGGCCAAAGGAAGTTAATTAGCATCTTGTGCCTACACCAAAAGAATGTGGGGAAAATAAGCTATCTAGAACCTTTTAAACACAACTATGGACTTGGCAGTGTAGATATTTAAATCGGTATTGGAAGCACCTGTCATCTATAGCGTCACACATGCAACTGAACAGACAAGACGTGAATTGGTCAAAAGATCAGCCAGAAGGTGCTAGTGTGGCTTCAAGTCCCAGCCAAAGGTGGAGGCAAGAGACTGGTGAGTTCAAGATCAGTCTGGGAAATATAACCAGACTGAACTTCAATATTAGATGCCTTTCTGATGAACAAAATAGAACCTTAATAATTAGAATGCTTACTATACACAGAGCCGAGGGAAACAGGAACAAGAACACTGACAGATAAACAAGGACACACAATTCAGCAGTCAGAGATTAGAGGACCCCTGTAGCTTCTAAACATCACTTGCCTATCACTAGATGCGGTGGCCTATGCCTGTAATCATAGCAGGCAGGAGGCAGGAAGATCAGCAGCTTGTGGTCTGCGATCCGACTACAGACATCTCAGGAGTCTATCTCAGAAAACAACATCGAAGCCATTCCAAGTTCAGCATGCTAGTAGCACACAGTAAACGCCTCCCTGTCCTGTCAAGTCCATGTCAGATGTGTTATGTAAAGAAGACATTAAAAACTGCAACTCGAAGATTATGGTGATTGTGGGGTGTGTCTCTGGACTGGGGGCATCAGAGCCAGAGAATGGAGAGTAGGAAGGCAAGTGAGAGTTCTCTCTCTGGTCCTAAGAGATCCAGACGAGTCTCTTAGCCCAACCCCACCTCTCTAAGCTATTGTTTACCGTGTTCCATCCTAGGGGCAAGCAAATGGCACAGAGAAACTTGGCCTGTGCATTGAATTACACAGTGCTAAAAAGACTAGTGTGTTCACCTAACCCAGGAAGGAAACTTCACTGGAACTGACCAGGGTCCTAAAGAATCACTACTGGGCACTGGCCGCTGTGTGCCTTCTGCAAACCTATCAGTGGGAGAAAGGAGCCTCCAAAGGCTGCCTCTGCGTCACTTGCCACACTAAAGAAGCCCTTCCTGTTTGCTTTATGTGCTGAGAGGACCCCTCTGTCACGGGGTGGGGGGTGGGGGGGCACAGCTGTCTCTGTCAGTGTCTCAGGCTATAGAATACAAACACAAATGGTCCGTAGCTTTGAGACAAAAACCAGGGTTTCTTTCAAACTTTACAAAATAAAGATTTTTTTTCTTTTACAGTCCAGGATGAAATGAGCGGGAATAAAGAAGGGAAGTCTGATAATAAGGACAGCGTGGGTTTGGTTGGTCTTTGGAGAGGGTGTGATATTCAAGCACAGTAGAAAGTGTGGGCATGTGAAGAGACTACGCAGTCTCCAATGTGGTCTGAGCGTCTTCACAGCGCATTAAGATTGCTTTAATTACTTGCTGTCTTCCTGCTCCCTAAATCTCCCCCAACAATTAGAATTTTTTCCCCTGTATTTTTTACTGTAAGGGTATAGACCAAGATGTGAGTCTGCACTTCAGCTTGGTTTTCTTTCTTTCTTTCTTTCTTTCTTTCTTTCTTTCTTTCTTTCTTTCTTTTTCAGCTCAGTCTTCAAAGGAATGAACAGGTGTTTTTGAAAGGTTTCCTGCTTCGCTATCTTTATATGAAAGGAAACATGGTGATGCTTTGACACACACTCCCAAGTAAAAGAGTGTGGAGGTGGCATTGCATAGTGTGGTGATATCTTTTTACAAATGGTTCAGTTTAATAATGGACTTCTTTTATCAGAATGGGTACTGTGTCCCTAGATCTACCTGCTATTTGTCACCACTCAACTCCAGATCAGAGCCACAGTGCCTCCTGAGGCCAAAGCAAGTTCAGCTGACAGCTGAAATTGTGTCCTGCTCCTAAACTAAGCCTCCAGTGTCAAAGTGAGCTTTCTGAAGTCAAATATCCATAGGCTATTTCAGGAGGCCGAAGGGGAATTCCCCACAAGAGAAGAACCCACCAGGTTAAACATTCTACGAGTTTGAATTGCATGTCTGGAATCGATTTTAGCTCTGGAAATCGGCGGTAAGGACAGCTTCAGTAAAAGTGCAGGATGCTTCGAAGCCAGATCTAAAACCCAATGTTAAGATCAGAAATACAGTTTGTATGTTTTGTTTTTAAACCAAGGGGGTGGGGGCGGTGGGAAGGTGCTGACACATAGCACAAATTCATAATGAAAAATGATCTTGTTAAAAAAAAATCCCCAGGATGTCAGCACACAGCACATAAAGTAACAGCTTTTGCTCCTTTAATGAAAACATTTAAAGATGGGTGAGATAAATCAGGCAGATTAAAAAACTACATGTAGAAAAGCCTTTCCCCTGTTTTCACAGCTCAGGGACTCTCAGAGCTAAGTGAACAATGGCAATACAAACATTTCCTGGATCCTAGATGCGTCTGGCCTGGAACTAGTTTGCAGCCATCACATCCCCTCAGTGGCTCACTTCTGTCATCCTCTTTCACCACCCCAAAGGAGCTGTCCCAAAGTTCAAAACAGGTAAGAAGGAGGTGGGGTGGGGGGTGGGGTGCAAAGGGAGAGAGAAAAACAGGCACACATACATTTTCGTGTAAATTTAGGACAGGATGATTTAATTTTGTTTCCTGGTTGCTTTTGTGATTGAGGACTGAAGAGGTCCCACAACTGTTCAGCTGTTTCACTTAAGTAAAATATAGAGACAGAGGCTTTAAGACAAACAAACAAACAGAACCCCCTGACTTGCTATATGTTGTGAAGGACTCCCTCCCTTCAGAAACATTAAGTGCTGTCTGTCTCTTTCTGGTTGCTTAACATATAGAAATTGGGAGAAATTCAGTAGGAGGAAAAAAAAAAAATCAATCAGGCTTAGTAAAAAGATGGGTCTGAACTGTGTTAGGAAGATAAATAAAGCCACAGTGACACCAAGAGGGACCAGAGCAGCATGATTCAAAACTACCTGGAGCAATGGGAGAACTTTGCTCCCAGTCTGGGCCTGGCTGGAACCATAGCCTTTGGGGAAGTCGCCTGTCTCTCTCTGAACCTTGAACTAAATGATCTAACAGCATAACTCACTCAGCCACGGTTTTCAGTAGGATTGGCAAAGGCTGAGACTCTTAAGAGCTTGACTAGGAAGGGCCGCGCTTCAGGCAAGAGAAGCTGGTCACCCGCAGAACGGGGTAAAGCTTTACTTCTACCCCAAGAGGCTACAAGACAACAGAACACAAACAGACCCTTTTGAAGGCACCAATATTTAGTTAAATCTGATGTGGCAAAAACCACACTACACCCTTTCAAGCCCCAAACAAATGCTATATTGACTACAAGGGCTCTGAACTCGGAGGCTTTCTATTGAGAAGAACATTGTTTTCAGGAAGAGGTATAATTAAGGCTGGCCTCTGGGGTTACATATTTTGGTAATATTTATATGCAAACTTCAATTTAAAAATCACTTTTTATAAAACCCAACACTATTCTCCCATCAGAAAGAAAACAAAGAGTGGAGCTTTAGTGACTCTCAAAGCAGAAGCAGAATTCCTCTCTTTTAAGTTTAGATCTCTCTCTCTCTCTCTCTCTCTCTCTCTCTCTCTCTCTCTCTCTCTCTCTCTCTCTCTCTCTTCCCATCCCCTCCTTGCCCAAAACATTGAGGTCAGACACACAAACAGGAAAGAGACAAAGTATTTCCCGACTCCTGGGATTCTTCTCCATGTTGTTCCTCAGGGAAGAGGAAAGTGATTTAGCATGCTCATAATGAATACTCCCAGGAGCAAATCTAGAATTCTTATAACACAGGATCCCCTTTTCAGTGCTCCCCCAAGACAGCAAGTTATCAGATACCACAACACTGTGGATGACAGTGAGGGCTAGCCTCAGCAACTTATCCCACCAGGAGAGCAACTGCAGCCGCCAGCCAGAGTCTCAGAGCAAGAGGTAGTTCTGCAAATCACCTCTCAGCTCTAATTATTATATAAAAGGGTAAACACAAGTCCTGTGCTCCTCAGGTAACCACCTCTGAAACAACAAAGAGTGTGCCCACTTCAGAAGCCATTAAGAAGTGGGCCCCGCCAGCCTGAGCAAGGCGACAGAGCCGCCACAGGTAACCGGTGGCTGGTGAAGTCATCTTGACAGTGGACACTTTTACGTGACCTTCTTCCCGGTTAACGCTGTCACTTCAGTTCATAAACACGTCAGGGTTTTGAGAATCATTTTTGGAAACCCAGCTAATAAAAGCTGGCTCGTTAAAAGAATAAAGCCATCTCACGAGCAAAGGGAGACAGAAAGAAAACTTGGGTTTCTAAGTTTCCTGCTTTGAAAGCGGCTAGACAACAGGGCCAGTAGGTGAAGCCCTGTGTTCCCTTCACAATGCTGCCAGGCCCCCGAGCTGCTTGCAAGTCAGCTTTCCAAGGCATGTCAATTTGCCAAAAGATTTAACTGTTTACTAATTAGTGCAGATCAGCTGAAGGTAGAAGGAAATGGATAGGAACTGGCCTGAAGAGAAAGCAATGAAAACACTTGACTAGGGAGACCAATTATTTGCCAATGCGTATAAATTCTCCTGATTCTCCGAGATAGTAGGAGAGCCAGTCAGTCTTAAAGAAGGCAGAGGCTTACCTCTTTGCTGTTGCTGGTGGCATACTTGAAAGTAAGGTTCCTTGGTAAGGATGCCTCCGCTTGAACAGAAGTGCCCCCATCAGCGCCAGAGTCCCAGGCGTGGTCGTTTACTATGTATGTACACTTCTCCTCAAACTCGGCCTCTGTCCACTGAGTCATATCAGCGTCCTCCATATCCATTTTCATGGTCCCAGTCCGCCCTGCCAACTCTTGAAACTTCACGGAGCTGGAGCTATACTTGGGGACAGCCTGGAAGAGAAAGGAAAGGCCTTTAATCCCCATTGTCCCGCGTTCTTGTGGCTCCCTCTTAGAGGCTATGACTAACACAGCAGTCTGAAGACTTTAAAAGCTGATGGAGTACAGTTGAGAAGAATCCAAAGCGGTATAAAGTAGACTGCCTTGAAGAAGCATGGTTTTAAAACGCAACCCTTTGGCTGGAAAAAAAAAAAAAAGTATATATGGGAACCTCATCGGGAGAAAAAGACCCACCTTTGACTAACCCTTGGCTTTACCTCTCAAGGCAAGAAATACATTGTGGGCGCTGCTGCGTCCTGTGTCCCGGGACGCCCGGGGTCATGGCCGCCAGACCCTCGGCTCTGTGGAAAAGCTGCCTCAAAGAAGTGTCACAAACAAGGGGAGGAAGAGGAAGGAGCGCTGTCTGCCTCTGAATGAAGCTAAAAATGGAAAGCGCGTGTGGTGCTGGAGCGGAACCCAGCCTGCTTTTTCCAAATGGGGAAGACTGAACTTTCCCACCAGCTCCCTACGCGAAACAACTTTCAAAACAACAGCCCCCCCCCCCGCCCCTCCCGCAACCCCTTTGCCCGCGCGCTCGGTCTCTTTCATCCTTCACCGGGGAAGCCCGAGAAGGGTTGCATCCTGCCAGCATCCCTGAGCACCAGCCTTCCGGAGCTCCCATGGACCACAGGGGGAAAAAAAAGAAACGGGTGAAGGGGGAAAGACCCTGCAACGTTTTTGGATCGGTGGGCATCTCCGTGGCCAGATAGGAAAAGTAAAAAACAAAACAAAAATATTCAATAGAATTCCCTGAAGAGAATTCCTTTAGGAGCCCTCAGCTACAAATAGCACTTTCCATTTAAATGTGAAAGTGCATGAATTCCCAGAAGTCACTGAAGTGGCACAGTTTACTGTAACTAAAGTTGTACAGAAGACTCGGGGATCCTGCTGCGGAAGAAGTGCTTCCCAAAGAGTAAAAACAAAACAGATAAACAGCCTTTGCAACGCATTCCCACATAGACGCGCCAGATAAAAATTAGGAGTAAGGCTATCCATGTAAGAACACGCGCTTCTAAATGTAAACACAGCACTGTGAGAGTCCCTCGAGGTGGTTTTAACATTTCCCCATACCTTCCCTAAATATGATGCTCACTGGGGGGCGGCGGCGAGGGGCTAGTTGTCTTTGCCCGGTTACAACTTAAATCAGCTCATTTTTATTTAGTTCCAACACGTAAGGTCACGTTGGACAAACGACGTTAAAGTTAAATACAATTGAAAACCTAAGCTAACCCGGAATAGTTACTTCGCTGGCAGCGCGTGGGGAAACGGACGAGAACCACTACCGAAATTTCAGTGAATCGACAATTATGTCTAGAACTGAAAGGGTTAATGATTCATGGGGGAGTGGGGGTGGAAAAAGTCTTCTAAATGTTTGACAGTGCTCCGCGCACTAAAGCAGAAGCATTGGTTTCTACTGCGGCTGCATTCTTTTAAAAAGGAAATAAAAGAAAAGAAAAAAGGAATGAAAAGTTTTCAAGCCGGATTAAAAACAGAATCTGGTTCCTTACCAAGGTCGTACCCACAGGTTTTGCCAAGAGAAGATCCAACATCTGAGATAAGCCTCGCTCACGTCCACCCAGTCCACATCCTCCCGCGTCCCTGCCGGGTTGAGCTGTACTGACGCGCACCTCGCCGGTCCCTCCTTTTCTACCGCCGCGGGCCGGGCTGGCTCCGGGAGGACAGGTGCTGCGCGCTGCTCTTGCGTCTCCGCAACACTGGAGGGCCGAGTGTCACGGCAGCACTGTCAGCTAGCGCGAGCCACTGCTCTTCCCCCTCCCTGCCTTGTCGCAGACTTCTTTACCCACTGACGGGTCTGATTCACTCCTACCAGCCGCCGGGATGGGGGCGTGACCGCACCTGGCCAGCCCAGCCGTGCAGCGTGGGGTTCAGGGCTCTCCCTCCCCCCTCCCCCCAACTGCGAGCCGCGGCAGCTTCCTCTCTTTGCAAGTGGATTTCAACACTGACTGGGAATCTTCTTACTTCCCTTTGCAGGCGCTTGCTCTCCACGTTTACTCACGCTGCCATTGTATTCTAAGTACTCCAAGATCGCCAGCTTCCTGTCGCGGCAGAATGGGGCGGGGTGGGGGGTGGGGACTCCTCCTCCGAAGAAAACCCAAGTCACCTAAACTCCGTGTCTCAGTTACAGGATCCGGCGTACTTGGAAGGAGAGAGTTAAAGTATTTTGGCGTCACATGCAATACAAGGTCGCTGTTTAGTCCTGGAGTCATTGCCAATGAAATGAACACTCTAAGGCGTTTCTCCTCTACTATTTAAACGTGTAGGATTTCATTTCTCCTGCTATCTGAATACATTCATGTTTGGATACACCTAACTTCCTTCTTTCAACCATTTGGAAAGAGGGAAACAGGAAAAAAAAAGTTATAATCATATACACTGGTTTTTGTTGCTCCTGACTCTTCATCCCTAAACCCACAGCCAGGCTTCCGAGCTTGCGCATACAATGGAGAGCAGTTAAAAGGGGGCTCTACTGAACTGAGCACCCTGTGAGTGGAAAGCCGTTCGAGGCAGTAATTAGTGGGGCTTGTTCTGAGCCCGGCTGGCTTCACCCTTCAGCCCCACTCACTCTTCTGGAGAAGGAAGGACATCCTGTGATGATGGCACACAATGTCCTGTTTGTTTATTATTAAGACCTTGCATTCCTGCTTCTCATTACAAAACAAACCAGATGCTTTACTTCCTTCAATGGTCTTGTGCCTTCAGCAAGGAATCCTTTAATTCACAGAGACAATGATGCAAAAGGGCCCATTTATAGCCTCCACCCTATCACAGCTCTGTTTAGGTCTCAGAAATTCAAGTCTTCCACTTTTCTTGTTTGCCTCAGCACAGCTGTTTTTTTTTTTTTTTTTTTTTAATCTCTCTGGCAACCTTAGGTTGTGGTATCATTTCTAGTATTTTAAACACACGAGACACACACGTCCACCCACATCCAGTTCCACACCCACACTCACACACCCAGCCCCAACCTAATGATACCAGCTTAGTCATACAATGAAGTGGACATTTCAGTATTTGTTTACAGGAAGAAATGAAACACAGCAAAACAAAAGCCCAACTCAATCATAAAGACAGGCCCTGTTTATCTATCTTTAAGTTCTCTTTCTAGAAACTTTCCCAGAATTTTTTTTGTGGGGGGGGGGTGGGAGGCTTGGGAGGAGTAGGTAGAGAGGATTGTGTCACAGAAAATGCTTAGTGCATCTAAAAATCCTCCTACAATCTGTGTAGTTCAGAACAATCAAATTCCTGCCAGGGGACAGAGTAGCACCCACTCCTTAGGGCTCTAGGTCCACCTGTTATTGCATATTATGCCAGAGGGGGCGCTAGCAGCAAGAAGAAACAGGCTGTTAGCCTACTCTTGTGTCAGGGGTATGAAACTGAGTGAACAATTCTTACGAGTTCTCAGAAAGGTCCGAGTGATAATTAAACAAAAGAAATCCAGCCTTCTGCAGAGGGTTTATTAACTAGTGCTGAGTCAGCACGACGGTGCACAGAAAAACAAAGTAGTCATCCCTAGGGCTGGCCGGCTGCAAGCTGTCTTCACTGCAGATCAGTTAACAGGCTTTTCACTTCCCTTTCAGGATAAACTCTGCTCTTGGGCCACAGATACTGTGCAAAGTGTCAGTGACTCCGCTGCTAGGGTGTAAAGAAATAGGCAAAGGGTGGCGGGCAGAGTGGGAAGAGGGCTATTTTAAGCCAAATGTTTGCTTTAATGACTGGAAGATGCCAGTGAATCAACTCACTGTTAATTAAGATCAGCCTGCACTCACCTTCTGAGCTGGTGAAATGGGCTTGGGTCTAGAGAGGACGCAAACATCAAATGCCAGTGTGAAGCTTAGCCAGGCAACCCTAAAATTAGTTCCAGGTGCTCCAGCTGGGCTGGACAAAGCCATAGGTGGGACTGGGTGGTGGGGGGCGGGGGAGGACACAGCACTGGACTATAACATCCTTGGAGTGTTTGCTTCTTGTTTCAAAGAGCTGAGAAACAAAACAAAACAAAATGAGTAGCTTCAGGATTGTTTTTTTTTTTTTTTTTAATTTTTATGATGATTATGCAGTTAAGGACAGATAATGGTAGAAGTTAAGATGAAGGCCCTCAAAAAAAGAGAAAAGATAGTGGGAAGGAAGTAAGATCCATACTCAGGAAAATCACACACATAGCGCAGAACGCAGGGACAGTACAGCGCAGACCTGCTAAGCCAGAGAGTTAGGCTGACTGTGAACAGCACCCAGCCATCTCCGAGGGCCTGGAGGTCCCGCACACTGGGAACCCCAGAACACCCAGAATGTGGACTAAGCCTGGGAGACGCTAGCGCAGGTGTGGACTCTTAAGTATTAAAATATTTGTTCTAAACAATCACTAGGTACAGTTTGAGTCGCTTATTATCGTCCCCGGTGTTAGGACATCCAAAACCTCTCAGCAGCTGTCTTTACTGTTCACCCTTTCTCAGGTCGACTTCTGAAGACTCTGTTAAATGGGGGCATATCACAAACCATCACGAAAGCTCCCATCTCAGAAATCTGGGTCCTTTTCCTTTGATGCCTCCTCACCAAGCAACATTCATTCAATTTCAGCTCCTGGGCCAGGCCCCGTGTCCCTCCCCCCCCACCCCCACCTCCACCCCCAGCCTGCTAGTCTTTGGGTGGGTTGGGAATCACTATGCAGGCGGCCGGATGACTGTATGGGGAAAAGGACTACTGTAGCGATTTGCAGCAGGAAGGGAAATTGAGCACCAAATCTGGAGACTGGACTCCACTTGGGCTAAAAAAAAAAAAGAAAAAAGAAAAAAAAGAAAAAAAAATCCTGGCCCCTAAGGAAAGTTAAAACACACACACACACACACACACACACACACACACACACGCACACACGGGAGAGGGGGGATGAAATATGCTCAAGATGAAACAAATTTTCGTTTTCTAATCCAACTCTTGCTCTACCCAAACAAGGTCAGTGACAGGCTAACCACATCAATGGAGCACCCGCCTCCCCCCTCCCTACTCACTCCCACCCCACTCCCTACTCACCCACCCACCCACCCTCACTCTCCACACCCATTTCCCACTTCCTGTAAGTTAGGCATCTTCATGCTGGTAAACATTTGGGGACCAACTGTATAAGCCTGAGCCTAAAAGAGGGGCAGTGTGTCTTTGAAGGCCTCCCACATGTCTCAAAGCCAGGCTGGGAACTATGGGGAAAGGGGGGGGGGGACTTGGCTTTTAAACTTTAACAGCCTTTTCAACTCAAGTCATTGGGCTCCGGCTGCCTTCCTTTCTTAAAAGTCGGGCGAGACGAGCGAGTATGTGTGTGTGAGTGAGAGAGAATGTGTATGACACATGCTGGGTTACAATACAGTGTGTGTGTCATGGGCGTGATATGTGTAGGTTATGTTTCAGTGATGTGTTAAATCAATTTGAGAATAGTTCCAGCTTCCTTTGCATGACACAGCTTTTACCTCCCCAAAACTGGGACAAGCATTGTCAGGGCCTAGACTTTGGAATGGTAATCCTAGGGCCCTGTGGAAAGTTTTAGAATGATGTCAGTGTTTTGACTTCCTAAAGAAGGGAAGCAAAGATTAACTAAATTAAAGCAGGGCTCTCCTCTCTCACTCTCTCTAGGAATGTAGCAAAGATAAGTGCTCTCCTGAGGCCTGTAGAAACCTTCAGGGTGGCTGGCGAACTTCTTAACACAGTCCATGTCATGACACCTCAGTATATTTTCGGTCCAGTCATCGGAGTCACAGTTTGGTTTTTAATCTAATTATTCGCACATTTTTGAGTTATTCATCCAGTTTAGCATCCACCAGTTTAGCAAATAATGCCAACAGGGACCGTCATGCCCGTGGCATTTGTGAGGGAAACCACGGTCGGTTTCCAAGATCTGATGGCCTTTCCCACCATGGTTTTTACTACAGTGATTCAGACATGAGCGGGATCTTAACTCCTGAAAAGGCTGTGGGAAAAGCAGGCATGCCTGAATCCAAAAGACGTCTTCTAGCCTGGATTTGGTGGGGAAAGGGCCAGTCCTGAAGTACTAGGAGGCAGAGCAGAGATCCTCAAGGAGAGAGGGGCACCCATCGAGGCAGGCGGCAGGCATACACTCAAATGTGCTTTCCTTGGGGGAATCTCCTCTCAAGAGTCTGAGGGAGGAAGGATGGCTCCACACCAGTGAGGCCCTGGAACAAGTGTTTGCCTCTGTCTTTCAGTGGAAGGACAAATCCCACGGCAAGAGGAAAGGCCTACAGTGGAAAGAAAAAGTGGTGTGCACAAAGCCTTGGGCTCAATTCCTAGCACTGCATAAAAGCAGAGAAGGTGACAGATGCCTAAATTCTCCACATGGGGGGGTGTTGAGGCAGGAGGATCAAAAATTAAAAGTTTTTTTCAGCTACATAACAAGTTAGCCTAGGCTATCTCAGACTCTGTCAGGGAAGGCCAAAGATGGTAGAGGATGGTGTGCATGTGCGTGCGAGTGCACATGTGCGTGTGTGCTCAAAAGAGAGTTCACAGTAGGAAAATGAAGTCTTTGAATCCCTGACTCCTGTCACACACGGAAATTCTGCTCACGGAGTTTAGTGCTTTACCCGAGCTGAAGACTAGATTCACACCAAACCCCCACCTTCCTACCAAGAAAACTGAGGACCAGATTTCCAGAAGCTCAGAAAACAATGTACCCCCTGGTTTCGCTTACAGTAACTAGATCTCACCTGCAGTCATGACCCCCTCATCCCCCAGATGCCAGCTCACAGGCATTGCTGCTGCCTTGGAAAACATCCCCACTCCCCATGCCCTTAACTTGCTGGAAACCAAAACCCAGAGCTCTGAGTGTCCCACCAGGCTTAGAAAGGGGGGACCGGACTGAAAGCCCAAGGCAGAGTCTTGTATGTTGGGCCTAGAGTTGGGAGTCAAGTAAGTGACTGGTCCCTCAAATACCACCTTTTCTACCTAAGAGGTTGCGAGGTGACGAAGGAAAGAGAAAACAGTGGCCTCATAAAAACAGGCCTCATCTTATAGACACGGTATCTTCCGAAAAAGTCTCTCTGCTGTTGCCTTCAAATAAGCCTGATAATCTTTTAACAGGAAGATAGTGAGGAGGTTCTGACCCATCAGCCCCTGACAGAGATAGTGGGAGATTCTCGAGCCTCAGCCTGGACTTATCTGGTCAGTCACTGGCTTTAGTCCATTGTTTCCTGAAAGAGCCGATCAGGGAAACAAGCCGCCTATTAATGTTCAATAGGCGTCTTCACCCTTGAGTTGCACCTGTGGGGATGGAGGGAAAATACTGCATTACCTTAGAATGGGCTCCACCACAGAGAAAGTAACAACTTAGTGTTTTTAGGTGGGCTTCTCTGGGAGCTCCTTTGAAAAGAGCAGACACACTGTTGTTAGCATACAATGGAGGGCCATTAAAAGTGTTAGAGTGGGGGCTGCCACCAGGACCCTCTGGAGGAGAGCTGGGTCCTGACAATACACAATTAAAGCTGATAAACCCAAGCTACTTGTTGCAGGTCTAATTCCTCCTAATTGTATTCTACTTGTATTCAGGGATGAAGCAAGCTAGTCTAATCTCCCGAGTACCTGACCTAGTTCCTAAAGGATCTTTCCAGCATCCTTTTCTTCCCATCTGGACCCCTTTCCCTCTGATACCATGTCCCTCTTCCCCGTGGCTTAAAATGTGGAGGGCAGTAGAGGCTGGTGGGAAGAGAACAGAAGCTGCATTCAAAAATCAATAGCTCTGAGGGTCTCAGACACTACACTAATAGCTAACAGCTAATCACGCGTATGGGCCAGTCAGTGATTAAATTGCACTTTGAATTAGGCTCACCAGGGGCATGAAGCGCACTTAGCATCCCTCTGCTGGTTCACTGCTAGGTGCCAAGTGTGCATGGCCCCAGCGATTCTGTGTATAGCTGATGTCACACTGATTATCCAAATACTTGCTGGTCAGAGGGAAGGCTCTGATCCAGCATTCCAAAGGATAGAATTCTGCCTAACAATAGCATTTTGAATGCCAGAGACCCCTCCCCGCCAAGGACCCACTCCAAGACTTGGCCTATGTTGTCAACTTTGCATTAGCATAGAGGGAAGTTAAATTAAAATAAGGTCAGAGTGCGGTATATGCGAATGTGAAAATATCACAATAAGACTCATTATCCTGCACAGTTGATGTGCACTGATAGAAACAGACAAGAAGTGGGAGTTCTCCTGAGAAGCCTGTTCTTATGGGCAGAAGGTTTCTGCTTTCTTTGCCTGCTATGTTAGCCTGTTACCAAAAGAACAAGCCTCAGGAATGCAACTATTTTGGAGAAAATATTTTTTCAGTGTTTGCAACATAAGGCACTCTCAGTGCCTTTCAAACGTGCGTCAATCACCAAACAGGTTTAATCTTGCCCTTCCCATATAAAATAAAAATTGTGTGTCATTTGATGCATTTCTACAGTGACCTCGCTATGAAATCGTCTGAAGACATATGCGCTATGGAAGGTAAAACTCACAGGCACCCGAGTCTGTCTCCATTGCTTTTCAACTAGGGAGAAAGGGCAAAATCTTGCAGATGACTCACTTTTGCTCTGCAGTAGTCTGTGCACCCTGAGCAAGTGACAGGCAGCCCCCAGCAGGGGCTCAACTGATAAGCTGTGTCAAACTCCAACCATTTGTCAGCTCCAGGGAGCGGAGAAGAAGCAGAAAGATGGATTCAGGAAACAGATTTATCTGGTGTAACACATTAACTCGTCTAAATACCAGTAGGTAAATGTAAACACATTCACCTGGCAAGAAAACTAATCTCAGGACCTCTGCTTAACTGGATGCTCTCCAAGCTTTCTCTTCCTCAGCTCAGTGACATTGATGTTTGCACTAATATAAAAAGTGTTTACCAGACCTGAAGAAAGGTCTCCATCTTCTACAGTAGAGGTTTTCCAAAGTGCCATTGTAAAAAATAATGTGGTGAGCCAACCAGGTGTGGTGGTGCACGCCTTTAATCCCAGCACTGGACAGGCAGAGGCAGGTGCATCTCTGTGAGTTCGAGGCCAGCCTGGTTATCAAAGAGGGTCCAGGCCAGCCAAGGCTACGCACACAGAAACACTGTCATGAAAAACCAAACCAAACCAAACCAAAACATTGATGCAGTGAAAATGTGAACTCGCGCCTCAAACTGCTATGCATGGTCACTGTGCACATTACTGCACATTATTCTGAACATTCAGAAGTTCCCATAAAAAAAAAAAAAAAAAAAAAAAAAGGCAAGACAGGCGGGCCGTGGTGGCGCACACCTCTAATCCCAGCACTTGGGAGGCAGAGGCAGGTGGATTGCTGTGAGTTCGAGGCCAGCCTGGTCTACAAAGCGAGTCTAGGACAGCCAAGGCTACACAGAGAAACCCTGTCTCGAAAAACAAAAAACAAACAAACAAAAAAGGCAAAACAGAGGCCACTAAAGCCTCCATATTCCTGCAAGTCTACAAAGCTGGCTGACGTCATGGCCCAAGGCATGGAAGCAGACATGTGCTTCCAGGCCAGACTGTGCCTTTCTAGAACACAGAGCCTTCAGCTCCCTCCCTCTGCTGCCTAGCAGTGAAGCAGTTCTAGGAAGTGAGATGTCTTCCTCTTCCGCCTGTTGCCAACCATCGCGGTTATTACGAAAACTGAATACTCAGCTCAGCTCCTGGTCTGTATCACCGTCTGCTGAAGAGATTAAAAGTGGTTCTCACAACCTATCTGTGAACGAGGCACTGAACCCGGCTCTGAAGGCACTGCTGCTAGAGAAAGTATGGGACACTCCATCCACAGTCAAGTCAGAGTTTAGGAAGTATTCCAGTGTACCTCTGACTTCGGCACTTGAAAATACATCCTTTCTTTAACAACAGGGCCTCACCATGTAGCTCTGCCTAGCACAGATCTCAATATAGCGACCAGGCCTTGAACCCACGGAGAACTCCTTGGCTTCGTTTCAAAAGTGCTGGGATTAAATGTGTGTGACACACACACACACACACACACACACACACACACACACACACACACACACAAAGTGTACACCACCACACCAGTCCTAAACGTAATAGACCTCCTTGCAGGCACAAATGCTCACCCAGTTCTTGCTGGGTCTGCTTACATCCACTCTCCCCTGAACGCACACCCCCACACTGGAATTCTTTCAGAAAGTGTTTCCTTCCAGCCTTAGGCCTTTCCTTCTCACCAACAGGCACTTTATGCAAACAGCAGATTAGGTTAAACTAGAGAAATGAACAAATGAGGTTCCTTGCTTCTTTGTGAGCTGATAGTTTCTGATTTGCAAAATAGTTTTTGAAGATGCAGAGAAGTTGGAAACCAAGATAAACAGCTCATGCAGCTATCTTGGATAGGTCCCATTTGTTTATGTGTGCAAACAGTTTGGTGAAGAAGGCTAAAACTATACTAAGTAGTAACACTTCCCCACATAGTACTAGCTGGTATCTCTGTGGGATGGGTGCTCAGAGGTTTAGACTGTTCGGAGACAAAGACCTCCTTATCTTCTGCTAATAAGTACATAATAGCTCTGCAGGTGTTTGTAAAAGGAAGACTGATGAAAACGTAATCAATATGCCCACTCTCCCGAACTGCTTCGGCACAAAATATGATGTTTCAAGTTTCGCAGCCACCATCTCTGTCAACTCTTTTTTGCTAGACACAAGAGGTAGCGCTATTTCCATATTCACCTACTATTCAATATCTGTGCAATATAATAGTTCAATGTCAATTTAGAGTTGTATATATTTTAACGTTTCCTTGTTTGCAGTGATGCTTATGGATAGTCTTATGCCAGCCGGCTTCCTTGAGTTTTGGAACAAGACTGTGGTGCTGAAAAGGTAGCAGCTCTCTGCCTTTACATACACACACACACACACACACACACACACACACACACACACACACACAGAACCATCTGCATTCCATTAAGAGCAAGGCTCCTTCCTCCTGGTGAGCATCTGATGGCAAGAGAAGTCAGTGTGATAATGCCAGGTGACAGTCACAAAACTGTCCAAGGGGCCAAGGACAAAACTCAACAGAACCAAGGTATGTTGTGGGTGCCATAAGGTCCGGTTTATTTCTTTGATCTCCCAAGAAGCCATTGTTGCTAAACAGTATGTCCTTATTTTATCCAGAAGACTGGCTATAAAATGTATACAACTGCTGAAGCCAGAGCCAAAACTATGGCAAAAATATGATTTTGGATCCTAGAAGTCTAATTTAACATAGGAAGATGAGGTGTTTTGAAAATCATTTGCTTTGGAAATGAAGCCACTGAGAGTTAACAACAAACGGTTCTTCCTTTCAATTGTGGTTCAACATTTACTCACCCATTATTTATTTGACTTTTCTAGGGTCTTAAGCATGATGGGCAAGAGCTTTACCACTGAGCTACAACCCTGGTACCCAAGCATGCTTCACTTCGTAACAATTTGATTTTAGCCAAAATTTCTTTAGGCCTGCCTTAGACCTCTCTTTCTCTACAGAATCTAATGGAATGTGAATCTGTGTTCACATGTAGGGGGTTCAAATCTGTGCGCATATTTGGTGAGTGTTGGGGAGGGCGGGGAGGGAGAGGGAGGGACGGGGTGGGAGAGAGACAGAGACAGAGGTGGGGGTGGGAAAGAGGGAGGGAGGAGGTGGGAAAGAGAGAGAGAGAGATGGAGGGAGGGAGGGACAGGGATGGAGAGAATGTGTGTGGAGGCTAGAATCTGATGTCAGGTGTTTTCTTGGCTTGCTTCCCACCTTACAGGTTGAGCCGGGTCTCTCACTGGAAACAAGAGCGTGTGGATTCTCTTCAGATCTCCTGTCTCTGCCTCTCATTTGATGGGATTACAGCCAGCTACCAAGGCCAACCACACAGCATCTCCATGGGTGCTGGGGACCCAAATTCCTGTGGTCTGGTGCTGAGCCATTGCCCCGGGGCCCAGAGGAATTGCTAATCAAAATATATTGCTGTGTTAAACTAATTAACTTGGTTTCCAATTTGATTGATTATCCCCATGGTTTATACCTTCTTGACCAGTACAAAGAGCACCAATCAGTTAAACCGAAGACAATTAAAAATAATAAGCACTAATCTTTAACACTGAAACTCAGACAATATAGCAGTAATGCATGTAGATTTTCCCAATTTTGATTCAAGGCCAAGACCGGCTGGTTGAGAATGTACCTCTCCGCTGGGTGTGGTAACTGTAATCCCAGCACTCAGAGAGGCAGAGGCAGGTGGATCACTGTGAGTTCAAGGCCAGCCTGGTCTACAGAGTCCAGGACAGCCAAGGCTAACACAGAGAAACCTTGTCTCAGAAACCCCAACAACAACAACAACAACAACAGAATGTACCTCTCTCTGGTCAGCACACAAATGCCACCCCTGTGTCCATCTCCCATGGAGCGTCACTATTCCCTCCAAGTACCTAAGCACCCGTGGCAGGTTAAATGTGTGATGTTTCCCACGGGCTCGCTTTGGGTAAGCAGGGCCCAGAGGGTCAGTGTTTGGGGGAAGCCATGAAACTTTGCTGGAGGAAGCACACTGCTGGGGGGCAGGCTTTTAGAGACCACGTCTTCACCCACTTTCAGTTCACTGTCTTTGTTTCACATCTGCAGCTGAAGATGTAATCTTAAGGTTCCCCCCAGGGGCCACTTGTTGTTAAGTCCCCTTGCCACTATGGTCTCATTTCTCTAGACCTGTAGCCTTTGGTCATGGTATTTTATCATAGCGGCAGAAAACTAAGTAATAAAGCACCAAATTTTACTCTATCCTCCCACAATATTTTATCGTTTTACATACACCCACCAGTATTCATCAGGTCTTTCTTTTTTTTAAAACTCCACTTTTTTTTTAATTTTTTATTTTTAATGGGAACAACTCATAATATTTTTGTTGGTTTGTCACATAAATACAGCAAGCACTAACTATTCTCAATAAGCACATACGTGATAACTCAAGTGGTCTGTGCACTTGTTGAATACTTGACAATCTAAGTTTAACAGCCAGGACCTGCAAAGCAGAAGGTGAGAATCAATTCCCATGAGTTGTCATGCATGTCACCGCATATGTGCACCTGGTGCCAATGCCAGCAATAAACAAACAAACGCATGCATACATGTATGTATACATATGTGTACGCATGTGTGTATGCATGCATGCATGTCCACATGTGTGTATGTATGCATGCGTGCATATAATAAGCCAAAAAATACACAGTAGACATGTCTAAGCACGGTAAAGAAGGTCTGTCTAGACAGAGGGTGTGAGGAATGTTAAACACAGCACTTGGTGAACATTTCTGAGTAAACAGTGAGTACCTGCAGTCCAAGCCTCACCAAGGGAGTTAATAAAAAGTTAATTAAAAGGTTTAAAGAGGTAATAAACCAAGAAGGATTTCTTAATAAAATTTTTTTTTCAAAAAATATTTTCCTCATTGTTCACAATTCTTCTGAATTATGCTAAATGATTATTTTTTAACAACTAGTGAGTCTGGAATATGGACCCTAAATAGTCAATGCTCTGACCTAAAAGATACAATGATAACACCTAGGCTAAGAAACTGTCATGTAACTATGTCCTTTTTTTTAATTTTTAAAAATTAATTTATTATTATTTTTCTATGTCCTCTTTATACCTGAGATTTTATACCACAAATCGACTAAGATGTTTTGTTTGTTTGTTTGTGGCAGAGTATTAGTACCTAAGTAGCCCAGGCTGACCATAAACTCACTATGAGCCCAGGCTAGCCTCCACTTCTCAGGGATCCTTCTGCCTCAGCTTCCTGAGTGCAGGAGTTACAGGTGTATGACCCTACCCTTGGCAGGTTCACCGAATGGACTGACAAATAGTGTCACCCTCACACCAATGCACATAAGTTAAAATTAAGTAAAATTAAAAAAAAAAAAAAGAAAGAAAGAAAGCAAGTAGCTTCCAGGCTCATATGCTGGGATTTGAGTCAGCAGTGGCGCACAACTAATTATTCAGAGGCAATCTGAATTTATACGCAATTACGCTACTCCTATCCCTAACACAGAAGTAACTAGTGTTTATGGAAAATATTCCTAAAATACCACCACCCAGATAAACTCTGGCAGGACAAGGCTGGTGGGGCTGGAGGGGCTATCCTGAGAACCTCCATGCAGTCAGATCCTTTAAGAGTGCAGACTGGGGGGGGGGGTCTGGGAGCTCGGCTGTTCTGATGTGTAAAAGCTGGGGGTCTGGTGGCAGGTGAAGAGTAGGAAACTCACTGAGTGAACCAAGGAAAGTCAAACAGTGCCCTTGAATGGGGCGGGGGAACTGGGCTTCCCCAAAACTGCAGGAGGCCGCTTTCCTGCGTTAGCCAGAGGGCATCAGGAGATTACCCTGAGCGGCAGGCCTATAAAGCCCCATTGAGGGTCTCACATAGCCCCTGAGGTAAACAGGTTCCTTTTTCAGTCCTTGCTGCCAAGTGGGCCTTCTAAAAGAGCCAGTCATTGTTAGCAG